>NC_056735.1:616300118-616330118 GCF_019279795.1 Protopterus annectens | reverse complement strand
ATATATATATATATATATATATATATATATATATATATTTGTAATTTGAATTTATGTCTTACTTGTGGGACTTGAACCCGCTAAATGTGAATATACTATTATACTTTCTTAATACAATTACCAAGAGCTCGGCAGCCATGGTGGTGCAGTGGTTGGCATTGTTGCCTCAGAGCAAGAGGTTCTCCAGTTTGATTCTTGGCTGGGGTGCCTTCTGTGCGGAGTCTGCATGTCCTCCCTGTGGTTGCGTGGGTTTTCTCCGGGTGCTCCGGTTTCCTCCCACTTCCCAAAGACATGCTGCAGGTGGATTGGACACTCTAAATTGGCCTTAGCTGTGAGTGTTTGTGTGTGTGTGCCTTCTGTGGAAGGTTGGGCACTGGGCTGGCAACTTGACACTGTAAAACTCCACTGCCAATCATGAATGGACAGGTGATCCGCTGTGGCAACCCCTAACCAGGAAAAGCCGAAAGAAAAAGAAGAAGAATACAATTACCAAGAGCTACAGAATAAAGCATGCAACCCTATGCATGGGGTTGGGCTTGATATAATGGTTAAGGTGTTTACTTCTCAGACACAACGTACGGGCTTGATTCTCATCTTTGGAAAGGAAATTGGCTAGACTTAAAATGGCCTACATGAGCAGCTAGCCTATTAATTACTTATGAACTATTCTTGGTTTTGCAGTTAAGATCTGCATGTTTAATTTTCTAGTAATGCATGAAAGATCAGTAATTTTAATACAATCATGTTCATTTGTGCTGCATATATACCCTTTGCCTCTCTAAGTCTTTTGAATCATTCAGCACATGCCTCCCTGTGATGAAATTTCCTGAGCAGCTATAAAATAAAGAAAGAGAGAAAAGAAGACATTATGCATACTAGTCTTGGCTATCTATACCATTATATATCAGTTAAAGTTGCTTTATCTGTACACTTACACAACTGTGGGATGTCACCAGTCCTAAACTCATCTAGCCACTGGTTGAGGCGTACCTATTTGTGCCATTTCAGGTCATTATAATGGTGTCACCTGCATTGCTGTCCAATGCGTGGTATGTCAGTCACATTGGACACAGCTTTGGCTAGACTGTTTCAAGCCTCAGCAAATATACTGAGACCTGGTATAGTCCCCCTGCAGCAGCCAATGGCTGTAGCACTTTACGAGAAGTGCAATAAATATGTATGTCTCCTCCCCATCCACCTTTGAGCCTTGAATTGGGCAACATCCTTTCCAGCTCCTGCCATGTTCTTCACAGGTCCTCCAACAATAGTAAAAGTGTTTTCCTGTCAGTTTATGATACCGCATTTTACAACCAGTGTGCAAACATGCACAACCATGCCAACTACATATGTTTGATGTTAAGCAGAGAAAAACATTGCCAAACAGAGAAGAAAGCAGTTTATGAAATAGGAAGTATAATGTGACATTTGGTATTAATTTATGACATGTGTGCTGCTATACCTGACAACAGTTTGTCCAATGGTCAATAATGATATGTTAAATTACTTGGCTTTTAAGACCTGAATTTGAAGAGAATGATTTTATGACTTGCCACATATTTTGTGTGGCCTACATACTGATAAAAATAATTTGTACAATGTGGGATTCAAACCTATGTAAAAAAGAGAATACATATATTTCCACATAAGTGTTTTTTCCTCATTACCACAGAAGAAGTATTTGCCAAACATGGTCATTACCAATATACACCTTAAGAAGTGAGTGGTGATATACTTGTCTTGTATGTGTGAGATATGACAAGGTCATCCTGGATTATACATTCTCAGGTGTGATACAAGAGTAATGTGTGACAATATACTGGAAATGCATATACTTGTATTATTTTCACAGTAGCTTTTTGAGTTCTGGTTCAGACAGCACAATACATTTTGCTTTACAGCTATATATGTGCTATAGGAGGTGTACAGATGACTATCAGTTAACTATGAAGTCCACCCCAGGTCTGAAAATACATTTATCATTATAGAATCTTAACTGTGATGCTACTCCAGTTACGCATATAATAGATATGATACCATGTGTATGGTCAATCAGCTAGGTATTCATAGTTATTGTTATGTATTTATATTATACTTTTATGTGAAAAATTACAGTGGGACACCATTAATAAAAAGTAGAGGGTGTTGAATTACAACCCTGATTAACCTGGAATTTGGCCATGAACTTACACCTGGTGCCACAGAGAAAGCTAGGCAGCAGGTATATTTTTTACATTCAGTACTGCCCAGACTGCTGATGGCCACTCAGCACCACTTAGCCTGTTTGCACAAAGGAAGGTGAAGCAAATAACATTGTTTCAATTGTTCCTTAAGCAGTGAAATGTGTTTGGGCAAAGGTGAACAATGCACAAACGTCACAGGCAATAGCAAATATATATTCCTTCTGTTAATATTGTTTATGATCCTTCCTCAGTAAAAATAACTACAGTGGAATTTGAACCATCGTCTACTTGCCTTATCTGTTATGTACCTCAACGTATTTACACCAGTTAGGTCAGAGGTGCAATTTCTGCTGCACAATGCCGCTAAGTGTGTTTCTGCTTTCTAAGGCACCTGACATTAATTTTTAAATTTTTAGAGATTTAACCATGTTTGCACTAGGCCAAGCATGTTGCAAATATTAAAGACAAAAAAAGTAAACTTAAACAATTGTTAAATAATTACACAGCTCCGGATTTGAGCTATCAGAGTAATTAAATTACAAAACACATTTGGAGTGTGTTATTTCTCTTTACCACCTACACTACTTTGCAACAGCAATCAAATCATTTCCTCTACAGTTTTAACAGGACATGCACTTGTACATTCTCAGTTGGCTGTACTTATGTAGCTAACATATTAAGTGTAATGAGTGATCACACTACCATTTATGAATATATTTGCATAAATGGAGCTCTGCCTTCTCTTTGTATTGTGTTAATTCTTCCCTTATCTCTGCTGTAATCTCAGACGTGCAGTCTATAGTGCATTTTGTATTATTTCCTTCAAATGTGTGAGAATAATATATGACAGTGAACAACAGTTTTTAGAAAAAGGCAGGAGAGTTTTTGTATTAGTGAACAAGCATGATAAATGTGTGATGTTTTGTTTCATGTAAAAGCTCACTGAAGTTCATTCTACACTTTGTAAGTGTATTTTCACTGACACACCCACTGCAGTGAAGGTTGTCAGAGCTGCTGTTGTGTTTTCCTCCTCTCTCACACTAATAATTCACTGTTGTAAATCATTAGCAACTAACAATGGAAAAGAGCCTCAGCCTGCACTATATTTACAACTGCCACATGAAGTCAAAAGTTTGGTATTCAGCAATTCTAATTAGTTTACTCCTTATCTGCATCTTCACAGTGCTCAGAGGGCTGAATCTACACTATAAAAGGTAACCATGTAGCTAGGGAACTTGAAGGTAGACTTGTGTAGTTGGACAAAGCAAAATATTGATAGTCCTTTGAAAGTGGTTTACCTGCAGAGAAGCAATGCTTGTATTATTCAAGTACATTCTAGATTTTGTAAAATGTTGCAAATGTATTTATATATCCAGTAAAAATGTACTTCTTATACTTCACTGTTTATATAGGCATTTTGGGCAGCCATTTACATTTCTCAGATAGATAGGTTATACTTTCAGCACAACTATTAATTTTAAAATTAGATTTTTCAATGTTCTATGTTATTGGAAAGAAATGTAATGTACATGTCACTGACACTAGGGTTATGCTTTTGAAATGGCTCAGGAGAACTTCCACAGCAGTGGTAGGCACAGTAAAAAGTGACTGGCATGCATAATTTTAATTTTCTGTTGAAAATGTGTACACATTCTGATAATTGTGTAAAAAAAAACATATACACATTACTTCTGTCATATTCCTTGGTTTGTACAAACATGTATTTCATGTTTTGGGGGTGGAGAAGCCACTTACCATTCTGTGGTCCAAAAAGATAACTGTGGTTGAAGTGCTTTTCTGTTAAAATGTGTAGGCATCCTGATATTTCGGTGGGGAACATATATATATATATATATATATATATATTACTTATGTGGCATTCCTTGATTTTTACAAACCTTTGATTGTGTCTAAGGGGGAGGTGGGACAACCACCTAATATTCAGATGTATTAAATAAAACATGTGTTTCAAGTGCTTAATGTTGACAAATGGGTGCACAGACTGATTATTTTTTGTAAGAAATACATTAGTTATGGGATATGTATCTGTTTTATCCTACTTTGTTTTATGTTACATAGGATTATGGGACAGACTGCAAATACACTAAAACTCCCCTTACAGAGATGTGGAAAATGAGGTCATAATACAGGTTCTGAGAAAGCATGGGGCCTTTTTGCTTGGTTGAGACTCTGGGGATATGGCTGCCAGAAAGGAGATTTTGAACCAGTTAGTCAACAATTCCAATGCAGTTGCTGGTCACCGCCACAATTATGATTAGGTGTGCCATTGGGCCATTGATATGATTTCATCAGCCTGGAGTGGGGCAGTTGCCCAAGATCAGCTGGCTATGGGGGTGGTTCTGCTACTGAGCCACCAATAGTACCAAATGAGGAGATCCTTTCCACTGTCTGAGATCCAGACAGCTCTGTGTGCTTGATATCAGTACTAAATTGGCTGGGAGGACACATGTGTCCCAGGTGCAGCTTCCAGGTAAGCTTATATATGGCAACATTTATATTTGCTTGTAGAATAAAATATAAAATTTGACTACTCCTGTGAATTTTTTTTTTATCTGACTCTATTGAAAAGTTGTCACAAAAGGAGATACTGGCAGCCCAGCTATTTGGAATTTTGAAAATAATTATATGTCATTTGTGAATATCAACATGATTCACATGCTTGTGTTACAAATGTACTAGACCTGTATGTCATATAAGACAATTTGTACAGACGTGTGCTGAAGAGGTATTTTACAAAGTGCTGTTTAAAGATATAACCACAGCATGCCCTACTGGATTAGAACAGAAATGTACCTGCACTATTGTAACTGTTTAGATGTATATATTTTAGCAATGGAAACTGGAACACAAGAAGTTAACTTCAAAAATATCTGAAATTAAATTACCTTATGGCCATATAATACAAAGATGATATCTTTCAGTTTCAGTGCAATAACAGACACAATGTCTAGAACTAAAAGTTTTCTGTATTGTCTTGGGAAGTGTTTTATTGTTTTATGACTTCCAGGATCAGCCTTAGATCTAAGAAAAGCCCTTGTCTATGTATTTTCACAGCTGCATCAGTGGAGGGTTTCACCTGGGATAGATTCAGATGACAAGAAATGATATCATTCTGCAAGCTATCCCAGCAGTAATATTTGAGATATCAATTTAAGAACTCTCTGAGATAGAGAGAGACAGCATTCTGTATTTTGTCTTTGACCTGAAAACATCAAGCTCCATAAGTGTACTAGGGAAAATACAATTCTCTTAGATTCAGTCAGGAATAAAGTAAAGCTTAGCTTAGATATTTTTCTTTATTTATTTGAGACTGTCCTGCAAAGTTGTTTTAAATATTTCCTGTGATTTTGAACTCTGATATCGCTATACATATATATTTAGTACTGTTTTGGTATTTTATTATTTATTTTTAAATATATTTAAACATTTCACTTTGGCTGATCTTTGTGAGATATATTTAAGTTTTGAGAGTACTTACATATTTATTTGGTGACACTGTAAGGGCCATTCCTAATAACCTTACTCTTGGTCAAACTACCATTTGTATTGATAGTAACATTACACAGTAAGATTGGACACCCTTTGTTAAGAGCCTTAAAGTAGCTGATAAAGAGTTGGCTTATGGTAATAATAACTACCTTATAGTCTGTATAGAAGGAGGCATAGCTAATAAACCTGTGCCAGCCTTTCCCAGGTGTGTGTGTGTGTGTGTGTGTGTGTGTGTGTGTGTGTGTGTGTGTGTGTGTGTGTGTGTAAAACAAATCTCCAAGAATGTATGTGTCAGTTCCTTGGGCAGGGGCACAAAGCACTAGTTGGACAGAGAGAGTCTTGAAGGTCTTAGCTTGACCACTCAGCTGAGATCTCACCTCTATAGCTGGACCAGTGGGGTGGTCTTACTGGAGATCTAGTGAAAGAGGGAGAAACCAGCCTCGGCCTGACTGTGGTCTCTGTGGGCTCTTAAGGGAAATTACACTTGATGGAGACAACTGTATCTGGAAATCTGTGTATGTACCTGTCATCCTCTCAGTGTAAGTCCCCCACTGGTGCTAGTAGTGAGGATTGAAGCTCCTTGATTGCCAGTGGTAGGGCATCGCATAAGTAATAGATTTATACAAGAGAGTAGCTCAGTACACAGAGGTATGGGTGTATGTCTCAGCCAAGATTCAGTTTCAATTATTTCTTACAGGACATATATGCGACTGTGTATTCAATGTCCCTCTGTATTATTCCCATTGTGATGCTTAATTGCCATCCATTTCTTGCTTCATTTCTCCCAGGACTATCCTCCCTGCAAAGTATGGAGACATCTGCACATGGTAAGCAAATGTTTATTTACTTATTACGAAGCATTATTTAGATATATAATTATCAGTGTACATGTGAGGAGAGTATAATAAGTGCAATTTGTTGCAGTTGTGCAACCAGTGTTACTTTTTTATCATCTATATTCATTTAATATTTAGTGTAGTAGCAATGCATTCCTTTGTCTGCTCATTATCATAGGTGATCCTGACAGTGGAAGTGTAGAACTCCTTCCACCTGATGTCAGATTACTGGTAGGCTCTGATGATGATGGTAGCCAAACAGAGCCACAGCTGGTGGGTGCAGAATTTGAATCTGACACTGAGGTCGTGAGTAACACATCCCCTGGATTTCGTTCAAACACAGTCAGTATGCCTATGCATACCCATACCAGTGAGCCCTCAGACAGGTAGTGGGTGACACACTTGATCAGGGTAGCACTGTCACTGTGACTTCAGTGCTGGTTGACTCTGGCTGTAGCTAACGTGTGGCAAGGTACCATGGGAGGGGGTGCTCACAGGAGGCATGCTGTCCACCCCCCAACTGATCCTGGTGTGTTATTACGTGACACTCAGTTTATGTTTAGGGAGATCATGGAGGCACAGGCATGTTCCACTTAGGTCTCCAAGGACATGCTAAGGGTTCTAGATGTGGCATAGGCTGATGTGAGTGACTGCCTTCACTATGGATCAGATGAATGTCATGATGGAATGGGCATTTTCTGTGATGGAATGTTTTCTGGGAGGGGGGACAGCATCCACATGGCCGTAGATCCACAACATTATAATCTGGTGTTAGCAACATTGTCATGCCTGATCCCACTCCCATAGTGGCACTACATCCATCGCTCCATCAGTGGTTGAGGTATCCACACCCAAACATGATAGGCCACAGGGTCATGGACCTGGTCATAGTAGTCAGGAGAGCTCATCCAACAGACAACATTCACATTAAGGTCAGCACTTATGACCATGGGCAAGGACATGCCAGGGCATGTCCTGGTAAAACCAGTTCTCACCATTAGGGCAATAGCAATGAACTGATACCTCTACCATACATGGCTCATACCTATCTGACATGCCAGGGTGCATGGCTTGTTTATGAGACACTCACACATACACATTTCACATCTAATGCCCATGCAGCCACCCACACATAATAGGTATATGAGGCATTTATGAGGCTTACACACCATTCTGTCTCAGTGGTCATTTGATAATTAGTTATATTTCTGCCTGCCTGTCTTTCTTAGTCACACACATTCACAACTATTGTGTCAGCCTTGACCTCCTGCCCCCCCCAAACCCCACCCTGTGCAAATGATGATAACTATACCATCACCTTGTTTCTATCATTTGGATTCAAGGATAACTATGTATTCTTTCTGACACACAGGGTACATAGCTAACTGAGTTCTTAGTATATGTCTTGGTGATACCATTTTGAAACTTTCACTGATTTCTTATAGCCTTTTTACTGTTGTGATTACTACCTTGTTATAGTTGATACATCAGTGAGGCTAATTGCTCCACTTGTGAGAATGTAGGGATAATTAGACTTTGGACTGCTTTTTCTATTGTGTGTATTTTCAATGCATGAGGCATGTTAGCTTTTAAATGGTAGAAATATGTCAACATAAGTCAGTCCTGTCACATATTGATGTCATTGCTGGACATCTCACACACATTCTACTTGGGTACATTTTCAAGTAACAGTATGCAAGTATCTTCCCTTTATTTATGTTCTTACCAATTTATTTTCCTGTTCCAGGTTCAACACTTGCTTTGATAGTTCTGCAATTGCAACTGTTGTAATTCGGGGGTGAATCTGTCTGATGTTAGCAGGACACAGCCATTACACAGGTAAGTAAAGGCTGTGAGCATTGCCTGACATTAATTTTGCTGTATGTATGTGTATAGGATGAAAGTAGTACTCCTTAGGTGGTCAACATATGTGCTATCCATTGCCTCTTAGCCAGGGTGAGGCCATATTATGAACACCTATATCTACCTACACCCATAGCAGCTGATGTTTTTGCCTATGATTCCTCACCCACGTGTAGCTGCGGTTATCTTGCCAGTGGTCATGGAATGTGTGCTGCTTCCCTCTGGTATTCCTGTTGCAGTCTTTTTGTCAGGATAATATTGAATAGGATAGCACAGCCAGTGATCATTTTGGCACAAGTACTGGGATTGTACTGCTGGGCACCCCCTGATGAATCTAGGCACTGAGACCTTGACTTTCAGCAGCCCAAACACATGCTTTATGATATTTTGTGTTTTTTGCCTGTGCTCATTACAGAATTCTTCTGTATGTATGTATGTGTGCATTTCTTATGGGCTTCAACAGCCATGGCTTGAGTGCATACCCTGTATCATCCAGTAAATGGCCTTGTAGGATATCGCCCCTGGAAAACCTCTGCTAGACCTCTGAGTTAATTCAGATATGAGAGTCACGGTAACTGCCGGGGTTGCCAGCACACACATGCAGCATGATTCTGTTAGCATTAAATATGATCTGGCAATTAATGAAGTGGAAGCCCTTTCTGTTTATTTAGACACTTCCTTGTTCCCTGTGTGGGGGGGGGGGGGGGTGCTTTGATCTCAATGTGTTTGCAGTCTATGGCATCCAAGCCTTCAAGAAAGTGTGCTACGGGGTAGAAATAGTGCATAGTTGTAGTTCTGTCCTCAGGGGTATGGGGAAAAATATATATTCACTGGCACACTGTAGCATAGCATTCAGGAATTGATGTAGGATCCTGGATGCTGGTGCCTGTGACACCCCAGCATGTCTGCTGTTGGTCTCATTAAGGTTTCTGTAGATAAAATCCTGAGTGCTACATATACCTTGGTCTCCACAGGTATTGGTTCCCCTTAGTTTGCCATTGCTGTCAGGTGAAGATGACAGAGGTTGCAGACTTCCTGGAGTATGTATCTATCCACCCTGTAGTGCCCTACTATTTCTACATCATGCAGACCATGAAAAGTTAAACAGGGTTTAAACATCATTCTCCTTCTTGCTCAAGGTCTAGCACAGAGTTGAGCCTGTTGCACATACACATGCAGAAGAGCAGCAGCAGCCCCTAACATTCTTCCTTCTAGTGTACTTTCCATGGCTGTATTCCAATAGTTTTTGGAATTCCAGGCAACAACATATGCTAATTGTACACAATTGCTTTACAACTTGTTGAATAGCTTCACCATCTTGGATTGGTTGATTATCATACAATTCAGCTGCTAATGCTGTAATTAGCATGGCACAATGTTTTCTGTGTTTGTGCAGCTCTACCCATCATGTAGAGCTTCTTACTGAATAAAAATCGGTGCACACAAAGTTTTAGCAAGCTGTGTATGGTTTATTGAATCCAGCCCTACAAGCCATATAACAAATGATTTAAGTATTTATTCCCCAAATTCTTAATTCTAGACATTACAGAGTCTGTCAACTATACAGCACGTCAACAAGGGGGGATGCATTTTCAGCAATGAGTAAAACTAAGTTTCAACAGGAAACTTCAAATGTAAGATTTGTGTTTGTTCATGAGTTAAACGGTCTCAATTTCACACTATGACAAAAATGTCCAATAATTTATGATAGTAATGTAAGTTAGTGATGTTCAATAGGCACATAATTACATCTATGATATAATTTTGAAATGATAGAAAATGTTCATGGTAAAGGTTCAATTTTTTACAGATAAGTGTCATAACTACAACACAACTTTCTGTGACCTTTGTACCCTCAAGTAATGAGTCGAGGAGATTTATTTATTTATTTATTTATTGAATTTGTTTACCCGGAAAGTCCACTGGGCCTAGTTGAGCCCATTTTCAATGGAGGTCCGGGGAGAAAAGCTCCACATAAAAGTCACATTACAGAAATACAAATATCAAAAATACAAATATCAAAAATGTAGCACTATTTAGTTTTTTAGCAATTCCATTGCAGTTTTATGGTAGTCCATTGATGATATTAACATGTACTTTTGGTCATATAGATGCCATAGACATTACTGGTTGGGAGGCAGAAAATACAGTAACATAGTATATAATTATTTACATGCATTTAAATCTGTGTAGGCAGTGTAGTAACAGTCATAGGTATGGCTGCAGACCTGCTAAGAGTGCATACCTGTAGCCCCAGAGAGTGGTTTGTCTAGGCAGTGTAGTAACAGTCATAGGTATGGCTGTAGACCTGCTAAGAGTGCATACCTGTAGCCCCAGAGAGTGGGAGTAGTGAGAATAGAAGAAGAGTTATTTCTGGCATGGGCATAACCAGCAGGTAGAGAGGTGTTGTCTGAGGGATTTTTAAAGAAAGCAGGGTATGAGATGGAGGTTATTGAGGTTAGGAGGTTATTCCAAAGTTTGCAGGTAGTGAAGGAGCAAAGCATTTGACCAGCTGGAAGTTGAGGTTTATTGATTTTTAAGTAGAATTTTGTTTTCAGATCTAAGGTGTCTGGATGGTACAGAGTTAATATAGATGAGAGAGCTGGACAAGCTGTTGGTTTATATATTATTTTATGTGCAGTAATTAAGTGGAGGTAGTTGAGATAGAGTTGAAGTTCAAGCCAGTTTAGTTGTTGCAGTGAGGAACAGTGATGTGATGAGGATCTAGCATTTGTTGCAAATCTAGCAATTTTATTGTAGCATATATCAAGTTTGTTTTTTAGAGAAGAGTGTATATTAGTGAGGATGGCAGCACCATATAGGAGGGATGGAAGTAGGAAGGCAGAGGCTAGTGTTCTTTTGGCATTGTTATTTAGGTAATAGCTATGTCTGTAGAGGGTACCTAGTTTCTAGTGTGTCTTTTTGACGTTAGTGAGTATGTAGGGTTCAAAAGTTAGGGTTTCATCGATAGTGACTCCTAACAGTTTAGTACTGGGGACAACTTCTATGGTGGTATTATTTTGGAAGAGGATAGAGAATTCAGCCCTATTCAGGGGTGTTTTTTATTGAGAGTGAATAGAATCAGCTTGGTCTTGTTTGGATTGAGAGCGAGGTAATTATTTGACATCCATTTTTCGGTGGATGTGAAGGCATTTTGGGTTAGTAGTTGAAGCTCAGAAGGGGTTTTTGCAGTGCAGATAATTGTTGAGTCATCTGCATATTATATTACGTCAGCCTGTATTAGTGACTCTTGGAAATTGTTGATGAATAAGATGAATAGTAGGGGGCCCAATATTGAGCTTTGGGGGATAGCTGTGGAGATTTTTAAGAAGGTGGAAGAGGATTGCTGCCATTTGGTTGATTGGTATGTGTCAGAAAGGTAGCTAGAGAACCAATTTAAGGTTGGGGGAGAGACACCTAGGTTATTAAGTTTAGAGAGTAAAATGGGGTGAGAAATTGTATCAAATGCCTTTGAAAGGTCGAGGAAGAGTGAAGAGACGATCATACCTGAATCGCCTGCTCGATTTACTGTATCCAAAAAGGAGATGAGGGCTGTATTTGTGCTATGGTCTGGTCTAAAAAAATGTTGAGTAGGGGTGAGTAGTTGGGTGTTGATTAAGTGGTTGATTAGTTGGGTGTGGATGCATTTTTCAAGTATTTTAGAGATGGGGGAGAGAATGGCTATTGGCCGGAAGTTTGAGATGTCAGAATTTTTGCCACCTTTGAGCAGGGGCAGAATGAAGCTTTTTTCCAGATATTCGGTACGTAAGACTCTTGAATTGATCTATTGATTAGTATACTAATGGAGTATGCTATGGAATCAGCAGTTATTTTTAGGAATTCAACAGGTAGATTGTCAGGAGCACAGGAGCAGGGTTTGCGTTTATGAAGCAGCTTCTTTATGGTGCTTGTGGGTATGGGACCAAAAGAAAAAGATGGTGGTGGTGATGGTTTAGAATAAGTGGTATATTGGTCTGGTGAGTTTAGGTTTGAAGATGGGAAAGTAGTGGTCAGCTTTGCAATGGTGAGAATAAAATATGTGTTGAAGCAAGAGGCTATATCTGAGGGGGTTTTATCAGGGTATGGGCAGGGAGTGGAGTTAGACCCTGGGTGAATAAGGGAACTTATTGTTCCCCAGAATTTTTGAGGGTTTGGTCTATGCTGGTTTTGTAGCTTATGGTAATAGTCTTTTTTATCTTAATAATCTGTCTTTTGGCTTGATTACGTAATTGTTTGTATTGTACCAGGTCAGCTGGGTTTTTGTGTTTTAGCCCTGTTCTCCAAGCTTTATCTCTAGAGGACACGATTTGCTTTGTGGGTTTTGTGAGCCAAGTTGTGTGGTTAGTCTTGACTCTCTTTATTCTGGGTGGTGCTACCTCATCTAGGATTTTGAGAAATGTTGAATTGAATAATTCAACTGCTTTATGTAGGGGGATGTTATGTAATGGAGTCCAGTTAGTATGATATAAGATTTCATTTAGAGGTTCTGGAGGGAAATTGGACAGGTCTCTTATTAGTTTTAAGTAACGATTACTGGTCATTGTAGTAGTTTTGCGGATGGTGAAGGCTGGTAGGTAGTCACTGATAGTGTTTGGTAAAGTTCCAAAAGTAAAGATTTTATTTGGGTCAGACACAAGGATCCAGTCTAAGGTTGTGCCTTGTTTCATTTGATTGTTGGGCCTGGTTATATTAGAGATTAGTTGGGTGTAGTTGTATAGGTTGATATTTGTTTGGAGGTTTTGATTGGTGATATTTCACCAATTAATATTTACATCCCCTAGTATGATAGTTTCATTTTGAATATGTTTGGATGACCAGGCTAGCATCTCTTCTAGAATGGGAATTTTATCACCTGGAGGAATGTATAAAACTATGATGCATAGGGTTTTGTGGTTATTTAGTTTTAATATTGTAACTAAGAGTTTAGTAGTAGAGAAATGTGGAATGGGTTTTGAGTAGGGAACTATGGTATAGCTACTTGGGTATATTAAGGCAACGGCTCTGCCCTTTTTATGTTGCCTGTCATTTCTAAGGCATGAATAGTTGGGGGGTAGGAATTCTGTATTATTTATGCATGGCTTAAGCCATGTCTCTGTCATAGCTGAGAAATCAGATCTGTTTAGGTGTTATCATGCATGGAAATGGGGAATTTTGTTTCTATTGCTTTGTATATAAATGGTAGTAAAGTTTAGAGATTTGGTGGGATTTGGTTGGTTTTGCATTTTGGAAAGAGGCCCTGGGTTTGGGTGTATATCCTCACATTTTATTAAGTTAGAAAGGGTGTTTTGAGTGGAGTGGTGTGGCTGTCTTTTGGTTTTCTGGCAGTAATAATGTTTGGGATAGTTATGGTAGACTTTCTGTTGTTGGAAGATTTTTACTTTGGCTAGTAGAAATGTGTCTGTAAAAATATGGTTGAGCCTATTGAGGAATAACTAGGAAGAGTTTGTGTATAGGTAGAAGTTGAGTGTGTAGGTTTAAGAGGTATGTGATTTGTGCCATGCAATGTTAGATGGAAGAGTAGATAGAGATGAAAGTATATAGTTAGAATTATTGTAATAGTGTGGAGAGGCATAGTGGAAGAGTGGGAAAAAATAAAAGAGATAGTGAGAAAAACTGTAGTAAAGAAAGAGGAGTAGAGATAAAGAGGTGGGGTGAAACTTTAGTAGGAGGTGTATAGCTGTTTATGATGTATATAATTGAAGGAGAGTAGATGTAGGGATTAGTTAGAGGTTTTGAAAGGAGGTATAGATAGGTAAAGAATTAGTAAGGTGGTATGTAGATATGCAATATGCAAAGTTGAAAAAATTACACTACAAAATGAAGCACTTTTAACAAATAAGTACTCCTACATATACAAGATTATGATATCAACAAATCATCCACAACATGTAGATTATAACTAACAAATGTAAAAAAAAGGATATATATAAAAATACCCTTATGTTTAAGATGTCATCACAAGACTGTACGTTGAATTAACAGAAAGAAAAAAATCTAAGTCCAAGCATAAAGTCCCAAAACGGAAACAAAATCCAGGATATGTCCTGGCAAACAGTGCCTTGACACAGCAGTAAAGTGTCTCAAAGTTTGGACAATGTCGTCACTTGAAGTAATCACGATTGCAGTAGGGATAATAATGAAGAGAAGGGATTAGATTTGCCCAACTAACCGATCCCTTAATACATTATAGAAATCCCAACAAAACAGAATGGCACCATCAGCTGAGGTAATCCAAGTTACAACAAAACTGTTACCAAATCATCTCCACAATAAATGGACACGAAAAGGAACTAAATTCATCCTTATAAGTAATCACTCAATATAACATGAAAAAGTTCCAGTAAGCACAGCCATTAACATGAATAGTCCAAAACGTAATTCACTGCCAAATAATGTCCCCAACTAACCTCCATTCAAAAGCAGCAAAGAAACCACAATAAGGTTAACACAGTCATTGACTTGAGTAGTCCAAGATGCTGTAATTCACTGCCAAATAGTGCCCTCAACTGACCTCCACTCAAGAGCAGCAGAAAAATGACAATAAGGTTAGTCAGGACGTAGTTGCTTCTCTGTCACAAAGCTGAAATCGCTACTAAGCTGAGGTTCTTGATCATGTCGTCGCAAGGGCTGGTCGGGCTGCTGATGCTGTGGCCTAGTCACAGCACGTCCATTTTTGGATTCCTTGATAGCACCTTCGTTTGGTTCCCCCTTTTGTGACAGGGCTACACGGTGAATGTTCACCTTTCTGCAAAGCCTTCAAAAGCAGTACAGAGGTGCTTCTTTTAAAATATGGTCAGCTGAGGACTGGGCTCTGTGGATTTCTGAAGCAGCATGATTAATCCACCAATCCTTAGCGGCTCCATCAAACAGTTACTTTGATCGATGAATTTCTCCATCATCATCCTCCCCTCCTACACCAAGGATCTTTCTGGTCTTGAGTCGACTCACTAGGTCTGTTTGGCTGTGTAAGGCACAAGTAGTATTTCTCCAGGAAATGCATTTTAAGACTAATGATAGCTTTATTTGGAACCCTAAGAACTATACAGTCTTAAGTACAAAATCAGAAAGAGACTACTCAACCACATCTATCCTTAAGATCAAGAGAAACTAAATACAGCATATATTTACAGATATGACATATTACACCATAAACATAAGGACATGCAAGATATCCCTCTCAGCAGTTTGTTATAATTAAGCAACATCAGTGGATTAACTAAGTAGAAGAAAAGAGGCTCAGAGCAGATACAAAGATAAACTTCTCCAGCATTAAGGCATTATATTATGTTTTATAACTAGGAGTTAATGAAATAATTAAATACACTAGTACATTCCTCTTTGTCATCTAAGATGAATATTTAAGCATTTTCACTCTTTGTCAAACTCAAAGCAATGACATTAACGCTATACATTTAAGCACTCATTTACAACTGTATCATTTTTTGTACAAACTGTCTCAAAAATAATAGGATTCTGACATCCTGTAGTAGGTTGCCTATTGATTTGTCAAAGGTCATACACACTGTAAAAAATCCAGTAACAGCAATTATCAAAATTTTAGGTGACAGTGTGAAACTAATATAACCAAAGCATTGCATCTCTGTGCACTTCATGCTGGTTAATTAATAACACAATTTACTCAACACTAGATTAGCTCTAGAAGCACCTGAGGGGAAAGTTAAAAGACCAGGAATTAAAAGACCAGGAGTTAGCTATACTTTGCAATCGTTCACAACAAACCATACCATGCAACTTCCTATTAAAGCAGCTGTGATCTCTTTTAGTGACAACTCTCTGCTCTCTGTTTGATGTTTTATGTACTAGGGGAAGCACAGGATCACAGCCTCACTTATGACTAGCAATGAGCTTGCTACCACCAAACCATGGTTTATTAGTATTACCACTAATTCATCCAGCTACCAAGATATTAAACATACAAATTGATGATTGCCTAATTTGGAATGTGAGATTATTCCACAGATCCTGCCCCCCCCACCACATCACAAAAAATGTTTAATTTAATTTATATATTGGGAGCAACACTAGCTATAATTTATGCACTAACTATAGTTCTGGTGCCTTAAAATCATCATATATTGTATCCTTTACCTAGCAATATTGTTTTGCAGTTAAAAGGTGCCAATGTATTATGAGATGGCAGTTTCATTCAATAAATAGACCTACCCCTATAGTTGACACTGTCCCGTGTTATCTTAAATATTCACACTCTGAACATAGTGGACTGGTGCCAAAGGGTCATTGCAGAATTGCTACTAGAGACCTTTAAATAAGAAAACATATAAAATCATGACCACTCACAAACGGAATTGGAACGGAGGAACTATTCAAGGACAGTTATACAGCATGGAGCTATATTTTGGTGATGTGATTATTCAGAATGCTTATCTCTATTTTCTAGCTCACTGCAGTCAATCATGCCCCCACCCCTCTCTACCTAACAGAATAATGGGCAGCAATAGACTGTCCTCACCCAAAGAACATGTTGACCATTTATGCTGTCAATATGTAATAAAACAAAATATATGTTTACCAGATAAACGGACTTCAAGTTGGCTGCATTTAAAATTCAGCTGACCCACAACTCAGAATCATGATTCTGTGTCTTTTCAGATCTGGAGACAATATAACCGGCTCATATACTTATCTACTCCTCTTCTCTTTGGGACTTCACGTTCATTCTGTCCTTCTCTGCAATGGCTAAACAGCTTTGAAGAAAGTTGATTACCACCCTTTATTGTTCATTTTTTTTTTTGTCATCAGTGCAATTAAATTTCAGTTAGATTGAGTGTAAGGTTGTAGCTTGGATTTTTTTGAATTTCAGCAGTTTTGTAATAGATTGTAACACTTTTCATTGCTCTAGAATTGGTTTAAAAATCATTACCGGATACAATTTACTGTGTCAAACAGGTGGTTGTTGGGGAGATAAAAGCATCCAATTAACTTGTTCTTTTTCAGAGCTTGGTAAGAATTTAAGAATCATGGGTCACAGCTTTGATCAAGGTGGTGAATTCTGGACTTTAAGAATCGTGGGTCACAGTCTTAATCCAAGTGGCAGCTTTTAGACAAACTCTGTGCACTTGCTCTATTTCATGTTTCTTCTCTAACTCTAGGTTGCCGGTAGCCAAGTTTGTGGGAAGGAAATTATGTCTATCTACTCACAATGCTCATGCAGCCTAAAGATGTAAAGGCTATTCCACTGACTCCTGTTTTTCTACCCATCATGTTAATAATGTAATTAAATATGATCCAAAAAAAGCAGCATCTCCATTTCAGATTTTCTCAGTGGAGAGCAGTTTTACTCTGATTTACTTGTGCTTGCATATTTTGCTGACATAATGCCATTGAAAACATCTAACTGCTAAATGGAAACGACCAAATCAGCTAATTCTGCAAAACATCATTGTGAGAAGGTCTGGACATTGCTGCAGTTATTCAACTGCTTAAAGAGTGTTCTGGATCCCATCAGGTGTGCCCTTGTCCGTTTGAGGGCCAGATTCAATAAAGCCAGCACTAAGTATACACTAAGTGTATACAGTATGTATTTAATAAAATCCTTATCACATTTTTTGTGTTTTCTAGTTACCGAGAACGATTACACTGTGTACATTTAGTTTACACTTTGTGGTAACCTTTATGAATCCCCATCAGTATTTAAAGCTGCAAGAATATCAGTAGGAAAACTAAAATTAGGAGGGAAAAGGTGTGAGTTATGTCTGTGTTGTCTGTTCACTCAGAATGGTGTACACTTGGTGTAGGCTTTATTGAATCTAGCCCAGAAATATTTGCTGAAAATAATTTCAGAATTTACTAATGTTTCTACATGCTAACCTTAGATTTAGTATACAGTTTTTCTAAGACATTTATTATCAGCCACAAATAATATATGCTGGTGAAATATGGATTTAAATCTCAAATGTATTTATTCATTTTCTACACCATTTTAAGGAGCATATTTTCACATTCCAAATGTGAAATGATAAGTCCTGTATTTATAAATATGTTTGTATATGTAGTGTACATGTATGTCAATATATTTGTGTGTGTGTGTGTGTGTGTGTGTGTGTGTGTGTGTGTGTGTGTGTGTGTGTGTGTGTGTGTGTCTGTAGGAGCACAGAAAATGAAACACACACACACACACACACACACACACACACACACACACACACACACACACACACCTGAGTATCTCAATCATACTTGTATACAAATGCACAGTTTGTACATACAGGTGGGCATGCATGTAGTTGTATTTGTAAGAGTGCAGTTCATTGAAAAGCACATGCAGTGATAGTCTGACACATAGATGGATGCATATGATTTTTACAGTTTAGGGGTAACATCCTCTAAAAAGTATTCTTTTTATGTCTAATAAATATAACTATGTTTCCCAGTTTTATATCTTTGAAATATAATTCTGTTCAACAATGTTACTATAAGAAACCAGTGTACTATTTTATTAACATTGCACTAAAAATGTGCAGCCATCTCTGTAACAAAGATACTTTGTGGTAAAGCAACCATTAATTATCTAGTAAAATAATAGACACAAAATTGTTTTAGTATTCAGTACTATATTCAGAATGTCTGTTTTGATAGAAAGAAAGGAAAGTTTGATATTTCTTGAGCACGATTATGCATGCACATATAAATATGTTATATTTATGAATTGCTTAGAAATGTATAATGTTTATAGGCATCCTGGAAATCAGACTACATCACAAGCTTTAACTGAAATTATTTCCTTTAAATTTAAGATTAAAATATTTCTAGTATATATATAGTTTCTGGTACACTCGATCTTATGCAAATTAAATACAGAATTCCTTTCAAAATATTTGTTATTTCAGGGTAACAGAATATACTTGATAATGTTGTTCACATGGGAAGGAAGGCGATACATTGCCATGACAAATTATATATTTAATAAACACTGAATATTTTCCTTGGCTGTTGACAAAACAGAAATTGCAAAGTACTTCTGTTTATTAGCAGGGTTCTTTCTTCTACAGTAACACAAAGCAGCTGTCATAGACACAAGCTTTTTATCTCAAGAAACAAGATCACAGATTGTGTTTTAAACATGGCCAGCTTCCCCGTAGGAGCCACTAGGGAGTAATACCTGCTGGTTTTGATTAATCTTAACAATACAAAAACCCATGATGAAAAGACTGCCCATTATGAATGAGCATGTGTACAAAACCTGCTTGGACACATGGTTTAACAGTAACAGCAAGGAGTTTTCCAGTTAGCATTTCATCATGGAACATCATTGTAGGAGGTCCTTTTCTGCACATTCTTAAAATAATTTTATTATTAAATTTCATCAGCCTTAGGATCCTCATATGTTAGGTGCTATAAAATGGGCAAACAAGAGAATATATTTAGATGATAACAAAGTCCTGTGAAAGAAATTTCTTGCACTTTTTTAATGAGAAAATTGGGCTTCCACAACCCTAGTAAAGTCATGTGGTTAAAGGTTAAAAGTGCAAAATGTTGAAAAACAGATTTAATAAAACACTTGAGTTGTGCCTGTAAAAGGGTAATGGATATTAGTGCACATTTTTTTTGTTTAAAACAGATGCAGAAATAAATTCTTTAAAATGATTGTAAAAAATCAATAACAATGAATGTCTGCTTCCACCGTATTATTGTCAGCATAGTATTATAGAAGAATCTTCTATAACTTGACAGTGATCTCCTTAAATGCATCTCATTCTATTTTTTTTAGAAAAAATATACAGCTTGAAATACCAAAGCAACAGAGAGACCAATTGTTAAATGGATTTTGTTATATATGAAGTTTTGGGAGTTCATAAGTAATATCAGCACTGCAAATTTAGTGATAATGGCTAGGATTAACTAAGAAGTCATATTAGGCATTTCATACCCAATGCTAAGTAGTCCACATATGTTAGGGAACAAGCTGCAGAGTGTAAAGTGTGTGACTATTATATGTTCAAGCAAACAGTGCAAGTAATCCCCATCTCCTGCATTCAAGTATCTCCCATCATTTTCCTTCAGCCCCACTTCAAGTATTGCATGCTCAGTCTAGGGTAGAATCCCCACAATTTTCTATCAGTATATGTAAGGCAGTGATTGTGTGGTCTGTCTCCCTCCTCCTTTTTTAAATATTGTAAATCTAAAGTATTCAAAGTCTAGGATAATGCCCCAGCCATATCATCTCATCAGTCGTCATGTCCTTGAAAGCAATATAACAAATTAAAACTCACCCTTCCAATGCAGCTCTCAAGTGTCAAGTCCCAAAGATAGTCTGAAAAACTACCTCACACACAAATCACACTTCATTTGCTATGTCCCTGGAAGCAAATTAAAAACATACACAAAACAAACTATTTGCCACATGGCCATCTACACACAGGCCTCTGTGATCAGAAATAAAACACCACTATGGCCCAAAAAGAATAGTTTTAGTACTTGCCTTCATTTAATTTTGAACTTCAAGAGAAATTAATTTAAAAACTAAACTCAATGCATTTATATATGACATCACATTTTTAAAACATCCTATAATAAAATGTAGAAAATACACACCCTCAAGCACTACTTTAAATTTAAAGACACAGTGCAATAAAACTTTATGCTTCATAAAATGTTATATTTTGAAACACTTTTTACACTGATAGTTTTATTATATCCTGGCAGGAAGTCGGCTATAAGAAAAACCTGCCACTTTAATTCTTGCTTTTCTAAAAAAATTGTTAAATGAATCAAGAAAATCTTTTGATCAACTTTTTCAAGCACCAAAAATTCAAACTTACTGAAATCAGTACAGCTCAAACTATGTTTGGCCAAAGCATTGTTAACGTCTTATTTTTTAATAGCTAACACATGTTTTCTAATTCTATTGACAGTTTTCTAATGGTTTTCTCTATATATAAAACTTTTACAATTTGTGCAAGTAGCAAGACTAAAAACTATTCCAACACTATTACAGTTGTAGCGATCTTTAGTTACAAAATAAAATCTACAATGTTAAAAAAAATAACTGCTATATTTGTCGATGTACCTACAATACTTGTAGTTATTATAGGACGTGTACCACAGGAATGTTATACTTCATAAGAGGTATTATTGTTCATATATTCTAATAATTGCATAAAATTCACATTTCTCTTATAAACAAAGGTTGTATTCCTAAGACTTTTTTAACTCAGAATTCCCTAAAATAAATTGAATAAGGATATTTTGAATGTCACAATCATTAAAACTCATTAGTACAGGAAAGGAAACCATTTTGTTCACATCAGACTTATCAGCTGTCTCTGGAGTGAACCCATCTTTTAACCTAAACCGTCATTATATTTCAACTTACGAAAATCCTATTTTGTCTTGTGTTGCCCTCCTCAATGTTGGAGGGAACTTTTAATCATCATTTGTTGGAGAGGTTTGTAATCTCTGTAGACAGATTCCCTAGTACTTACATATGAATCTGTGAACCTATGAACTTGTCATATAGATTGGCCTAGCTATAATACAAGTAATTCATGTAGTATTCTAATTAGGTTAATGTGAATATTTTATTGAATATCATCAGTTTGCTTATTAATTATATTAATAGGCATTGCTTGAGTAGGAGTGGATTGGGGGAAGTCCTGTATAAAGAAGAAGAAGAAAATTGAAAGAAGAGAAAAGGAAAACATGAATAGAAAAGTGAGATTTGGTATTTAAAAAAGTATCGCATAATCATTTTAATTAGAAGAGTTTGATTGTTAGAGAAAAACAAGGAAAAGAAACAGCAACATAATAAAAATGTCAAGGGATAAATACCCTTATGTGAAAGCATAGATTTTTTCTTCATTGTTGTTGTCTTATCCCTAAATACATACCTCTCCTAGCTTTTTAGGTAGATGGTCTATAGACAATGTTGTTGTTGTTGTGTCTTTCGGCTTTTCCCGGTTAGGGGTCGCCACAGTGGAACTCCGGTCTACTAATGATTGGCAGCAGATTTTTACATGCCGAGTTGCCAACTCTGACGCACAACCTTCAATGAAGGTATGCCCATTCACGCATATCTCCACACAGAAGACGCTCTAGCTGAGAATCGAATGGGACAACGTCTTACTATGAGACGACAACGCCACCGCACCACCACCGCCTCAGTACATAATATAGCTATATTTAATCATGCAACTAAACTTCTTTGCTTTTCTCTGTGATAGTAATGAAGATTTCATATAAATGTCAAAAAGGTTTTAGTGCTATTATTTAAAACTCAGCAATATATATATTGATTTTTTGGACTATTTGACTTTCAACAATTTTTTTATGAACAATGTGGTTGCCCTTGTTGACATCTGAAGTTATGAGAACTGCTGTCAATTGAAAATGAAATCAAATGCAATTAAGAATATCTATTTTAGCAAGCATTTATGTATCCTTATTTCATAGTCAAAATATTATAATATGACCTTTGAAACCTGCTATGAAAAATTTATGTGATCACAAGACATGTTTTAAGTAAATGTTCTAACAGTAATGGACTTCATTATCAGTGGACTAAGAGTAGCCTATAACCTGGGTAGTTTTCAAGCCATGGGCTTCAACCCCCACAAATATTTTACTTAGGATGGCACATAAATGGACAACCTCTCTTGGCTTTATCTTCCTGATTTAATACCATTTGAACTGCTGTTGTTATAGTCTACCAAACTCAACACCTATCAATTACAGCTGCTTGACTGTGCACCTCAAATGTCTGACTGTGATAGAAAAATGGGCATAGGAAAGTATTCTGACGTGTTTTAGTATAATGCACAGCAGCAAAATCAGACTAATAACTGTTCAACTTTATCATGTCAGTAGGGTATGCCATTCTCATTCAGCCCTCACACCCAGGAATCATAGTCGAGGTGATGACAGTATTCACCTCAGATGCCAAACTGTGGTAAAAAATAATAATTATGGCCAGAATACTACATTTCAAATTTATTTCACATCATCACATAGAAGTCTAAATATTCCAACTTATTTCATACAAATGCACCAGATTCCTGCAAAGTTAAATTGATTAAATTACAAGAAGGTAAGTTGTTTTCATCTACAAATAACCTCATACCCACCCAGGAGTTATACCCACTTTGATGCCACATCTCATCTGATTATGGTACAATAAAATACCTCTCATCCTCTAGGGAAAATAATTTGCATAAAGTCAAATATAATGAGTGACAGAGGATCTGAAGCACAGACATATTTCAAATATTGTTGTTATTTACTTGGTTGCTAAGTGTTTGGATTGACATGCATTTTCTGAAGATCAAGTGTGAACTTCAAATATTTGTCATTATTTAGTAAATGCTATGTTCAGTGATTTGCCAGAAAAGGGAAGATTTTATGAAGAACAAACCAGAAATATAGAGCAAAATCAGGATCATTTGGCAAACTTAGAGACATTTTAAAACTATGCCATTTTGACTTTGTTTCACTTTAATATTAGTCAGTCCACAAATGCAAATCAGCCTTGTAAAGTCAGATAGCTAACTGATCAAAAAGGGGGCAAGTTAATTTTATTCAGAAACAGAACCCAAGCAACAGCTATAGTTACTTTCTTGGAGTGACCTCATCTAGCTCTGATAAACATAACCTCTTAGTACAAGAATCAGTGACAAAGCTAAGAACATAATTAGGAATAAAGACCCAAAATAAGAGAAAGATTTCAAATATTGCTGTTAGATACTTACAAAGTTGCTGTTTAATAAATTTTCATTAGTATGCATTTTCTGAAGATTACAAAGTCTAAAATCCAAATATTTTCCATTAGTTAGTGACTATAATCCTTGAAGATTTGTTAGAAAACCATGCATTTTATGAGAAATGGACCAAAATAATGCATAGGCAGGGATAGTCAGATACATTTGGAACAGTTTCAATTTGTTATCACAAGGGCATTAAACAAAGAGTAAATATTCTCTTATATCACACAAATGCACCCTACGCTTGTAAAGCCAGACTGTCAGCAGAGCAAATCATTTGCTTTCATCTACAGTCATCCCACCCTCCCCAATTAAATGGCTGTAGCCCTCAATGATATCTAACACAAACAGTAGCCTGACAGAAAATACATCAACTTATATCATATAGAGGCGCACTATTCCTGCAAAGCCAAACAGTAAGATGGGCACACAAATACACTGCTGACCAAAACTATTGGGTAAGGGCAGGGATAATTTTCTACTTCATGGACATTTCATATTTGTTACACACCAAGACTAGGCAGAGAGTAAATGCTGCAATTTATTTTAACAGAAATGTACAGGTGTCTTTAATGCCAAAGACTTCCATTTTAGCAAATACAGAGAGTAAGTTGCTTTTAATACCCTCCTTATCTGGTTGGCTGGCAGCCTATTAAAAAATACTTACCTCCAATTTCTGTGACCTGTTGCTATCTCTCATACCTAATTGACAATGGCAATTATCCATACTACATTATTTAATATCCATGGACTTTCTATTCATTATCATCCTACATGAATCATAGGAAGGCAACAAAAAGAAAGCTGCAGCAGTTTAGGTAGGGTAACTGTAGATGTTTATTTACTTATTTATTCCTATAAGTAAAGACATAGTTCTTAGTTTAAAGAATAAGGCACCCAAGCAGAAGATCTTCACAGACCACAATGTGCCTATGCAAATGGCAGGCACTTTGAGTATATAAATGCTTCTTGTCATTTAGCACTTTTTTTAAAGCTACTAACAGGTCTTTCTTGAATGCTTGCTGTGTCCCTCATAGAATGTGACTAAATGAGTTAGCATTCCTGAACATGAAAATTTTGTAAAATAAAATTATTCACTTTGCTTCCAGAAGTTGTATACTACTAGTGCTAACCAAATCACCCCTATTTTAATTGACCACTGAACTCCACTGTCAGGCACACAGTCACCATGCTCATGAGGTTGGACCAGGGTAGGGTAATTGTTAATTGTCTTTCTGGTACCAGAAACCATGATGTCAGAAAGGCTCTTCAGATTCTTAAAGTAGACAGGTATAAATATTACTTTGCTGATGTCAATGCACTTATGAATGATTTGTGATGCTCCACTCTGAGAAACATTCAGAGATACATGATCATTCTAACCATGTACATATTAGATGCAGGAAGACTCTGACACAGAGTGGAATCCTATTTTTGCACAAGATGAAGGCTAAATACAAAGGGAGGGGATATCAATTATGTGTCGTTTAGGAAAGAGATGGAAGATAGGTTGACCTACTTTGCTAAAGATGGCCTAGTCTTTCATGGTATATGATTACTGGACAAAGCTGTTGCTGCTACTTTGGTGCCTTTTTAGGCTTTCTGATTGCCAGACGTTCCAACATAGTAAATTGTGACATTGCAATTAATTAATTCTGACCCCATTATGGTTGCTGTTCTCGGTGCCTGAAGTCTTAACAACAAACTGCTTGTGCTTCAGTCTCCCCTGTAGCACGAACACATCCATATCTGTGCTGCAACTGAGCCTTGGTTTCAGCTTAAGGGTGTCATTTTGTCTTTACCTGGATTCAGTGCTTACAATGCCTTAAGACCTAGGGCACATTGTAGAGGTGTCTTCATCTCTGTCAGAGATAATATCCCATCTAGCAGAATCAAATGCTTCCTTAATGGTGAGCTTATTGAACTCCAAATTACATTCAATGATAACACCTATCAGTTTATTGCCTGCTTTAGGACATCATCCATATCCTCAATAGACAATGGTCCATGACAAATTTCTATATGTACTTGGTGAACCACCCAACAGAAACTTACTTTATATTAGTGATTTCAATTATTCTTCAATTAACATTTGTACCTATACCTCTAAATATTCGTAGACCTAGCAAATGATAGTTCATTAGAACAAATAGTTACCCAACCCAGTAGAAGTTGGAAGATCCTGGATCTTGTCCCAGTCTTATACCCAAGTGTATCAGCAATTTAGTGTCAGCATTCCAGGTTAAACTGGATAACAAATTAGTAACCTTCTGCATTAAACCCAAAAAACCTACAATGATAAATAATTCTGAATTCAAGGGATTTAAACCTACAAACTTACTTAAATTCTGTGATGAGCTATCTAAGTTTATTTAAAATGTCACCCCCCCTATATGAAACAATTTTTTTATTTCTGAATTCTACTCCCATATAAAAAGGGTTTGGTCCAAGCAGTCTTGATTACAAACAAATCTAAAATACATTTAAAAATAAACCCCTTGGGAGTCCAGCACTATAAATAAGCTTAACAAAAGATAAAATGTTAAAGTCCCACACTGAATCTGCCTACCTTAAAATCTATATATATAACATGAATTGAAACTGGCATTATAAGCCTAAGGAAAATACTAATCATTCTTTAGTCACATTAGCAAACTGAGAAATAAAACTTAAAGTGTCTGTAATTAATCCAAAATGGCATTACTCAATTTGACCATCAAGATGTATTTAATATATACAGTATGTCGAAAGATTTAAGATTAACTTTACTGCATAAACATCTATCAAAATCCTTTAATTTCCAAGTCCCACTTAACTTCTTATGTCACCTCGGAGCATGTCCTGATTGTACAATCTAAAACCAGTGCTTGGCTCATGACTGGAACAAATTGCACCTACATTTTAAGCAGACTAAAGTCCTTGCCTTCTTCAAAAGTAAATGTGATGATTGGATAGGTACCCACAAGCTTACCCAATCTCTTTTTGCCCTCCTTTATTGTCTTTGGAATTATTTGCCTTGAAGTTCCAATAAAACTTTTCCTGACTCTCCTGTCATTTTTATGTCATCTTTTCTAGTTACTGGTATATATATGTGCTTTTAGATCTAATGCTTATCAATTAACTTTGAACATTTATGAGTTGTAGAGAAACAATTGCTTTAAACATTCTCAACTCTTTTTTCTCTCCAAGCAAATCCAGACTAGTGTATCAAAATCATATTGCATTATGGAAGAATAGAGATATATGGCTGGATTCATGAACACTTACACTAAATGTACACTGTTCTGAATAAATAGACAACACATGCATAACTCCTACCTTCTTCCTAATAATTTTAGCTTTCCTACTGGATTTTCTTGAAGCCTTAAATATTGAGGGGGATTCATAAAGGTTACCACAAAGTACAGACTACATGCACACTCATTATAATCTTTCTGAGTGAGTAGACAACACGGAAAATGTGGTAGGGATGTTATTGAATACAGATCATGTACTCTTAGTATACACTTAGTGTAAGATTTCATAAATCAGGCTCATAGGTTTTCAGAATTTATATATATATATATATATAATGATATTATACAAAAATTACTTATAGGGCACATTTGAAGGTAGCTAACATTTCCTCCACTCACAAAATATATCATGCCAAGCACCTTGTTTGAACTGTGCACAACTCCAGTATTCTCTATTCATTCATTCTCTATGGTGAGCATTTATTGTTGTCTATCATACATATTCTGGTCATATTTTTATATAGTTATTTTTGGTACCCTTTCACTCCATTCTCTCCATTTCATTTCATACATTGTGTAGCACTGTGTTTCTTAAACATTCTTAACATTTTGTAAGCTCAACTCACCAACTGTCTTCCATTTGGGAACTCCTAGTACTGGCTTTCCTCATCAATTCCAATGGCTTAAACCTATCCATCACCAGGAGCTGTGACCAACTATGTTTATTGTTTTTTTCTGTAAGTATGCAGTCAAAAATAATTCAACCCATCAATTTCTTCTAAGCAAAATCATTACAAACATAAAACATTCTTAATCACAATTCCTCAAAGGTTCATCTTCCATCATCCAATCCCAGTTTTAAATATTCATCCATTTCTTCCTACCAGTTAAGTCTTCAAGAATGAGATATGCTAATGAATAGGACTTGTAACTTCAGCTGCAAAACTCTGATCAAGGTTGCAATGATTCATTTGTTATTTTTATTTCATTATTTACTTTTTGTTTAGTAGGATTTAACAAAGTTTAAAGCAACAAGAAAAATACATAGCCATGCAATTAACAGCATAACAAGGAAACAGCAGCAAGAGAAATGGACTTAAGAAAAAGTTAAGACATTAAAATGCATTAGCTTGCCCTCATTTGTGCAATTATGGCCTGTGGATAATGAAAAGCCACTACACCCTTGGATATATCACAGATAAGGTAAATTAATCAGGAGTATGACTGAATCTATTATTATGATAAAATTGTTATATGTTCAAGAAATTCATCTGGGGAATGGAGCTAAGCTGTTTTGCTTTAATATATGGCTCCCTAACTTACAATTCAGTGTTTTTATCTATGCCTAACATACAAAGCATCATCTGATCACACACTAATGGATTTGTTGCACTTCTGCAAAACAAATGGCATCAGAAATACCTGTTCTAAGGACATAAACCTCAACTGTGATGTAAACAGGACATGCTGGAGGAAATTCTCTGGAGCAGGCTTTCCACCCATGTGAAAGAAAGCTCATTCCAAACCCTATTCCAGTGCAACTTGAACCAATGGATGGGAACTCACAAATTTACTCCTGGTTAGGCACCTGTGTCCCTAATGGACAGTTGCAGCCTCTGAATTTTTAATGCATAGAAGCCTCTATCATAACCATAAAAAACCTTGAGATGTTGTCACATGTCAGCAATGTTTTGTTAAATTTGGGATAAGTTTGGATAGGTTAAAATGGCTCTTGGGCCAATGCATGGTAAGTACATATGAACCTATGAAATAATAAACAATTATTCCTTGTAGTGACCATATGTCTAATAACATTACACTCAAAGTTATCTCTAGCTTTTGCTTCTTAAAATAACTGTACATCCAGATTGTCTCTGGTTAAAATACTACAGCATACCAAAAATAAATTGATGGACCTCAATCTCTGCTCATAATCCATGTAAGCCACTCCATTTAAGTACTTAGTAAAAAAATGCAGGATTCTTTCTAGCCTTTTAATGTTAGCACATGAATAAATATAGGATCCAGTCCCATATTCCATAGTAGATCTAATTTTGAATTTGTACAGGGTTTCCAGTACTGTATAAAACACATTCCTCTATATGATGGAAATCGGAGCTGCATGTATATACAGGAATTTTCCATTCTAAACACTTTAGTTTACATTTATTGTAATTAAATTCAACTCCATTAGTATTTGTGCAGTCATAAAGTTTGTCCAAAGGGTGTTGAAGAACTCTCTGATCACAGAAGATGCAAAACGTATGACTTTGACATCATCCACAAATTTTCCCACCTAACATTTTTGGAATAATTGGAATGTTGACATAAATACATGAAACAAAAATGGTCCTAGTACAGAACCTTGATGCACCCCTCTATTTGAGTTTTTAGAAACTTGAGCATATGGTCTCGACTGTATGAATTTTGAGTTTCTGAAAACTCAATCATCTGAAACAGACCCACCCTAGCTAGCCTACCACTTAACTGGTTATTAACCCGTAGTACAATAAATGTATCAAATTGCTGATCATTTATTGCTGTAAGGATTGCTCCATGTGGTACAGAAACATATGTTTTTCCTAGGTCTACGTATACAATATCCACTGAACAGAATTTTAAAATATTTGTTATTATAGAT
>NC_056735.1:616272618-616292618 GCF_019279795.1 Protopterus annectens | reverse complement strand
CATTTCTAAGTTAGCTCAAACAATAATTACAGCTTAATCACAAACATTTTTATCTTAGAGTGCATCTTCTTCCCTAGAAAATAATTCCTGTACCACTGCATAAAACTAAAAATAATTTAGTAAGTTCTCACATTGTCTATAATTCAGTGTTAACTCAGTTTCGGTGAACATTATGTTGCTTTCACATGAAACCCTCCTTCACTTTCTTAAGGATTTTGTCCCCTCCCCTCCCAGCTCTTATAGTCTATGGGGAATTACATGCAAGGTTTTTGTTATTAGAAAATACAGTGCGACATTATGTTTCCAACTCTGGTATCTGAAACCAGACTGGCATGAATTTATTGTTTCTTGCGGTTGCAGTTTTTGGTCTCATATCAGTGGAACTAATAGCTGCCTTGTGGTCTTCAGTTTCTCCATGTTCTCTGGGCCTCCTTGTTCAATGTACACCACAAACCATGGAATACTAGCTCTCTATAATCCCCATAATGGGGGATTGGTTACATTTCACAACAGGGTGAGACAAGTGAAGAGGTCAGTATACCATTACTATAATTTTTTATTTAATTTACTGTAGTTTACACATTTGTTAATCAGGTAGGTTAACTGATCAATTCTGGAAACTTTTTAACTATAACTCTTGCCACAAGTGCAGGGTAAATATAGTGTAACATGAATGTTTAGAGTAGCTAGTAAAGCAGTCTGTTTTGGAGATATGGAAAGAAACTTGAATCCCTAGGGAAGGCAATTCAATCATGGAATTATATGCAAAATTTGACCTAGATAATGATGATAGGTCTGCATGAACCTCAGAACCCTGGCACGCATAGGCAGAGCTCTTTCTATAAATGATGGTGCTGCCCTTCATGCCGCACGCATATTTTGTCTACAGTGTTTTATCTCTGACATGGTCATTGAAGCTGGTTGATGGGCTGTAGACAGGTATCAGGAGGGGAATCAGCCCCACCTAGGTGAAAAAGCACTCCTCACTTTGTTTTAATTATTGTTTGTTTTTATCAAGCAAAAATACATGCAGATGCAATCACCATGCATGGTGTACCTTTCTTCACATCAGAGGTAGCCACATCGTCTTCCAGTTCTCCCCCTTTACTGCTCTCAGCAGTCCATTTGTACAGTGTTTTCCTTTGTTTATCCTATTCCCTATTGTTAGTGTGGATGCAGTAGCATTGCAACACCTCCTGTTCTTTCCTTATGATCTCCTTCTTCCCTCCCTTTCTTCATCTTGACCAATTTTGTCATCTTCTTCCTACATCTATTAACTACTTGTTCAAGTCTTGTTCCAATGCCTTTTGTTTCTTCTTGCTGCTCTTTGCAGTAATAGTCCTGATCTCAGATTCACACTTAGTCCCATGTCCTCCACCTGTCCACTACCTTTGTGTATCCCCAAGATGTAGAACTGCCATGAGATTCTTCCCTCTTTGTGGAATCTCTCTCGATGTCCCTAGTGCCTTTCTCATACCTTTCCATATGATTACCATCTTCTGAACACATATACCATCCCTTCGTCTACTTCTCCACATCTCCACTAGTGATTATTTTCTTTTCTTCCCCCTTTCACTGATCTTTTAGGACTTAGACACCATCTGTGTAACACCCTGAGGGTTAAGTCCCTGATCCTACATATCTTCTACTTGTGGTGGTTTATCTGTAGTATTTATTTATTATTTATTTATTTATTGCATTTCATTACTGAGGTAGTTCACTGGGCCAGAAGAACCCATTTTCACTGGAGGCCCGGGGAGAAAAGCTCCACGTTTAACACATATGGACAAGAAATATGTTATAGTGATACAGGATATATAATACAACAGCAGCAAGTACAACAACGTTATGATTACATATGCTGGATTGTGATCAGAGGTAAAATTGGAGATGAACATTATGGTTATTTACAGTAGCTTGGTAACAGAAGGTGGAATGGGGACAGACAGTGAGAAAAATAACATATAGTCATGGAATGAAACTATGAAATAAAGGTAAATTAAATACTGAGTGAGAAATGTAGCAGAGAATAAGGAAAGCAGTGTGGTAATGTAGGTGCATTCTAGGCTCAGAGTGAGAGGAAAAATGAGTATGGGGTGGTAGAGAGAAAGGGAGATTAGAGTGGTTATAGAGAGAGGAGGAGAAAGATAGTGAGAGGGTCAAGTTATGCGGTTCTAGTATTGGTGTAACTGCATATCCACTGTAAGGAGAGGTGAAGTTTAAGGGATCTTTTAAAGTTAGAGGCATTAGACATGGCGCTAAGTGGAGGAGGGAGGTCATTCCATAGTTTAGAAATAGTAACAAAGTAGAGCATTTGACTGGCAGCGCGTTTAGGTTTGTTGATATTTAACAGCATTTTGTTCTCTGACCTGAGGTGACAATTAGGATGGTAGGTGGTCAGTATACCAGTGAGAGATGTGCAGGCAGCTGGGAGGTAAATAAGCTTATAGGCAATAGTAAGTTGTAGGTATATTAGGTGATGAGGAAGTTCAAGCCAGTCTAGTTGCTGCAGTGTGGTGCAGTGGTGGGTGGAGAATTTGGCATTTATAGCAAATTTGAAATGTAGGGGGATAGATGCTCAGTTTGGATAGTTTGGTAAGCAGAAGGGGGTGGGAGAATGTATCAAATGCTTTTGACAGATCAAGAAAGAGTGCAGAGATGAAGGAACCAGAGTCTTGAGCTCTATTAACTGTGTCCTGGAAGGAGATAAGGGCAGTGTTAGTGCTATGTCCTGGTCTAAAGCCATGCTGGGTGGGGGAAAGTAATTGTTTTGACATCAGGTGATTAAGGAGCTGAGTTTGAATGCACTTTTCAAGTATTTTAGAGATGGGTGGGAGTATGGCAATAGGTCGGAAGTTTGAGATGTCTGAGTTATTACCTCCTTTGTGGAGTGGAAGGACATATGCTTTTTCCAGATATCTGGCATGCAGGATTCCTGAATGGATCTGTTGATGAGGATAGTAGTCTTTTCTGTTTCTGTGGTAAGATTTTCCATTCTTCGTCTCTTTTCTAGCTTGCCTTTACTTCACTAATCTCTTACTTACCTTTCTTACTTCTCAGATCTTCATACCTTTAGCATAAGGACTGCTTCTAAGGGCTGGGTCTGTTAAGATTGGTTGTGATGCAGGGCTGGGCATACGTCATGGCTGGAGGAGGCATTATGCCTCCTGCACCTCCCTTGCTAGGGGAGCCTAGGAGGACAGTGGTGGTGAATTAAGGCAATACTGAGCCATTCCTGTGGAACTCACTGGCTGTGGCACACATTGTTCCCAAACCACATACTTCATTGTCCGACAGCTAGCAGGTGACTTAAAACCTGTGCAGACCAGGGGTATATGACTGTTTAATTAAAACAAAGTATTGCAAAGGGCTGAGACAGGTGTTGATACAGTACGGTTTCTGCCTAATACTCACAATGCCAATGTGAAGAAATGAAATGAAGCTCAGATAAACAGAAAGAGTTGTTATGACTCTCTTAAAGTAACCAAATGCCTCTTCATCTGATTAGTGACATGAATGAACAGATGAATGATTTTCCACCTGTTCCGACTTACTACCCAGTTTTGCCATAGCCAAGGGGGCAAGCTTGGCAGAATCAACATGGAAAGAAGTCCTTGAGCCTGAATCTATCATTACTCTTACTGCATTTTTTTCACTTACTGTTCAAGAATTCTAGGTATTATCCACTCTAGGGGCAGTGTCATCCTGGTTGGGGGGTCTGAGAGGTACACAAGTCAAAGAGTAATGCATGTATCCTAATGCAAGCTCAGAGGCAACAGAAACTTCTTGTGGAAAAGAAAAACAAAAACTTGCTTGAAATTAACTTTCAGGATGAATACAGTCTAAGAAAGAGGAGTCTCATGATCCCTCTGGCTTTTTGGGTTTTATGCAGGAGATATCAGAAAAGTTATCTCAGGGGATACTTAGCTTGTGTTGGCTAAGCATTCATATTGATATTGGTTAGTGATTCAATGATGTTGATCATTTTGAAGCAGAATTCATCATACTAAAGTAATCTGCTTGTTCACCCACTAATTGGGAAATATGAGCTGGGTTACACCACCATTTGACAAGATGACAGGTTCAGGCATTTGGTGTATGTGCTAGACTAAAGACCCAATAGTGTAAAGCTACCATCTGTGGGATTATGACCAAAAGCCTCTAAATTAGACTTCTGCCTAAATGGATACCTACCCATCCCATCTTCAAATATGGACTATGATTATTTTTTCGTCTGTGTTTCTCTACCAACTGATTTTCTCCATAAATATTGTCCTTTGCCTTATCCCCAAATCATGTTGCCTAGCTCATTCATTCCACTCATACTTTTACTTCTGATATTTTCTCTCCAAAGTATCTGTCTGTCTCTGTCTCTGTCTGTCTGTCTCTCTCTCATCATTATCTTTCTGTGTATTCCACTGCCTGTGTGCCTGTGCCCCTACCCAGTATATTATGTTTTGGGCACGACATTTGTAAGGAAATGTAGGATACCTTGTCACCCTGTAATTCTGCCTTTCCTTAGTTTATTTCTCTTTATTCTCCTCCCATTTGCCTAGCCTATCCAGTCTTCTCTCTCTTTCTGCAGGTTTTGCAGTTTTCTGTCCAACGGTTAACTATAATATTCCTTAGTGTATGCAGTATTGCTGAAAATACCATCATTCTGACTGCATACACCTCCCCAGTATTTTAAAGATCCATTTCCCTTCTCTCTCCAGGATTGTTTTAATTTTTCTTCTAATTTCCTCCAGGTTTTCCGGTACAGTCTCTTCTATGTTGGACAACACATATACCCCTAAATATCTTGTGAATTTTGTCTCTTTTATTTCCCTCATTCCTTCTGCCCTCTTTTTTCATTACTGCAATTAATATTGCCTTTTTCGAATTGCAGAGCAGGCCTAAAATTGTTTTAAAAGTCTCAGATATTGTCTGTATTGCTGCTAAGGCTGGCTATATATCCTCTAACAACAGATCAAATATCAATATAACAAAAATTTGGAGTCTATCCCCAACATCCTCATCTATATATACAATATGTACCTTACCTTAATTGATAACCCTTCAATCATGAGTGTAAATAGTCTGGGTGATAGTTGGTACCCAGTCTCATTCCTCTGCTAATTTTCATCACCCCTGATTACCCTGCCCCCATTACGTGCAATCCTCAACTTTCATTTAGAGTATATTGCTTTCAACCACCTGTAGAAGTTCTATTCTATCTCTCTCTTCTTCTGCACACACCCCTAAAAACTCTATTTCATCATGTAAAAGGATTTTTGTGGGTTCAAATGTAAATTTCCCTCCATTTTCTTACTTGTCGCTTTTGTTCTGCATACATACTATTAACTTCCACCATTTTGATGCCACCTTTCTTGTGTTTTCTAATTTCATTCTCACCTTCCGGTATTATCAGTGATAGGATCAGGCTAAGCATTCTTGCTAGCATTTTGCTCTGTATCTTTATTGCTGCATTCATCATGGAAATGGTCTAAGAATTTCCTACATCCATCTTGTCAATATACCCTTTGGGATTTAATATTATCCTCACCTGTCTCATGCTATTTGAGATTACACCAACTTCTAGTATCCTGTTATATCTTCATTTAGCACTTGACACATTTGCCTGCCATTCCACTTGTAGAACTCAACTGAAAAATTAATCCGGTTTACTGCTTTTCATTCCGTCATTTTACTAATAGTAGCTTTACCTTCCTCTTTGGGAATGCCCGCAGTTAGCATTTTTTCCACATCTGCCCCAATTCCATTCCCTTCCCCAAATTTTCCTAGTCCTGTCTTTCTTGTGTTCCCTCTTCTTGCTTTCTATTAGTCATGTGATACTCCCTTTAAAGCATTGTCTGATTTGTTTAGCATCTTCTCATATTCTCTGCTCTTTTCCATTTTAACCCTGCCTCTTTCACAGTCATTTTTGTCTGGGTTTATATTTGTTGTTAGTTGTTTACATTGGGATTCACTCACTGCTCAGCAATAATCTTTCCAGTACAACTACTCAGTTTCTATTAATGTCATGAATTTGCTCTCCAGCACCATCTTAAGTGCATTTTGTTTATCTTCTTTTCTCTTTGTCTTCTGCACTCTGAAATATTTCTTTCTTGGATTCCTACCAATTGCTGTTCCAACATGCTTATTTTCTCATCTGCTTTCTTTCTTCTCCATCCTTCCTCACTCATTATTATAGATATTGCTCCATCCAAATAAATTTCCCATTTCATCTTTTCCCTGTCCATTTCATTGCCCTGCATTGTATTCTATGCCATTTTCCTAACTTTTCCTTTCCTTGTTGTTCCAGCCATTTCTAGCTCACCCATCTTCATCACATCCTTGGCCTATATTCACCACAGTAATCATCATGACCAATGATGCATGGTCCCATATAAGCATTTCCTGTACTTGTCTGTTCACTAACCTGCCCTCTGAACCTTTCATGTTCAGTTTCATATCAAGCTTACTTGCCTTCCATGCCATTCCTAAACAAAGTTTGCTCCCTGACCTGCAGGTATTTTTCCTCCATATGTCTACTTATCCATCTAACATCATGCATTTTCCAAATTTTGCTTCATCTTTGTATTGTATTCCTTATTCCTAAATAGCTTGTCCTTCTCCAGCTCTGTTGTGACTTTAAAGCCCCCCAGTATGATTCCTGTGCCCTCCTTAAATATGTGTGTACATTGTTTGAAAAAATACTGAAAAAATCACTCTCATCCTTGTTAGTTGCATATATGTTGCTATTGACCTTTCCATACTATACCAAACATCTTCCTTCTCCATTTTCAATGCCTTCACCATTATCATCTGTAGTCATTTCCTGATCTTGCTGAGCTTTATTCATATCCTTTTCCTCCTGATTGGGTCATATGATCCCCCCTTCCATGTTGATCATAGTTGCCTTATCTTTAATCCCTTCTCTCCTGGCTTCTACCTGCCTTCCTCATCTATTGGGTGATTCGTCTCTCCTGAGCATCTGTTTTGAGATGATCATTCCTTCCCTGGCTGCCACCTAGACTAGAATCCACCCACCAGCCTGAATGAGAGAGCTATGATTCTTCACTTTGCTGTGGTCATTCCTGATTTGGACTCTAATATTCTGTACAGACATCGATTCATATCCCTGTCCCTATTTCTTTTACATAGCAGACTAACCCAGTGCTGATATTCACATCTTAATATATTAATATTGCTAAAAGAAACACAGCTGCTATATGTAAGATCGATGTACTTGTGGTACTCTCTAACCCTTTTCTCCTCAATTAAAGGCCAAATAACCAAAAATGTACAACCCTGTCTCAGGCAGTTGTAGTCTAGTGGCCATTCTAACTGGTTCAGTTATCTGTTTCCAAATGTTTTGTATCTCCTTACAGTGTCATACCAGGTGTAAGTATCTTGGCATAATTTCTCCACATCTCAAATAGCTGTCATCTGATGTCCACCCTTTCTCCTTCAATTTGAGCTGGTGTTAGGTGCCATCTATAAGCCATCTTATACTGAACAAACGTAATTGCAGGTCCAGTATTATCTGAGGGTGTCATTATCTTTTTCTAGTTCCCTTCCTCAGTCCTACTATCTCCCTTTCCTATTCAGTGTTTAATTGTAGTAACTGATTTCCCATACCATCTTTCATTTGCTTTCATTTGTGCATAGAGTTTTTTTTTTAACTGAAGGTTTTTCCATATTATGTTTACAGTCTTCTATCAGCTGTACAATAGATTCCAGTACTTCTTTACTTTGGTTTTATCACTGAATAAACTCTTCCCCCTTCTTTTAAATATATATATATATATATATATATATATATATATATATATATATATATATATATATATATATGATTTTAGAGTGCAAGCAAGACAGTATGGTAAGCTTACATTTTCAGATGATGCTACTTCTTCTTTGAACATCTCCCTTTTTTGTCCTTATTGTCCATCCATTGGTAGGACCCACCTTTCAGGTAGGTCAATTTGCTCTCTTTCCCCCTTTCCAGTCTGACAAATTGCTGGTCTGCATATTTCATTGAATCCTTCAACCTTTCCCTGAATATACATTTGTTCCTTTTCTGTACCACTCCTTTGTTTTTACATCATTACTTGGGTCTCCCCTGTTTTTTGTTGTACACATTAGCATTGTCTGTGGTGCTTATGTCCAGATTAGATACAGTTTTATATAAATTTCCTTGTCCAGCATTTAGCTTTAGTGTGTTTTGAGATGTGCAAGAGGCTATTACCCCATCTGTGGGTCATCATTCTTCTCCTTGCTACGATTTTTGCCTGGGTTTCTTCTGTACTTTGCACTTTTTATCCTTGAATAAACTCCAAGTCCTACTCTGCCTCTCCTAGCTTGTTTCCTTGTTTTTGTTTTATACCATATGCCTTGTTGATCATCTCTGACTCTTGCTCTGCTACTCTCAGCTCCATTTATCCTGAACTTTTCCTATGATATAGTCCAGTCCTATTTTGATTCCATCCATATTGGCATACTAACATTTCTTTCTGGTCCTTCTGTCTCCCCCATTTTGTTCTTGCTATACAAATTAATCTGCCAATCCATGTAAGGTGTTAATCTTGAATTAATAAGTTATTTGTGTGTGTTATGTGTTCCACCATGTTCACATTTCTCCATGAAGCTTTGCATGTTGATCTTGTTATGTAGCCTGAGGCAATTCTATAATACCAGCAATATCTTAGTTTTGTCTAAACATGAATGCAAACCTATGCTTTGTATCTCAGTTATTGTGTATAGCTGAATATCTTCACCTGCCTTAAGAGTTAGGAAAGTCCTTGACTACATTTATAAAGAAACATTCAAAGGGAAATCAGTTCTGGCTTGCCTTATGGTCCTTTTCTTGACTTTATAGGAATGTAGGCATATGAGAGCATGTCTTGGTCATCTTTCACTGTCCAAGTATCTTCTCATTACTGTTTCACAAGGACCAGTCTTCATTTCTATGCATTCATAGGCTGCCACTTACATATAGTCCCCCTGTAAAGTATGCATTTAGATTTTAGGATGCAAACACTCTGCCAGGCAATGCAACAATGGCCATTGTTTATCTACATTTAGGTTGTGAGGGCTCACTCATCTTTAATAAATCTAAATTTAACACCTTCTCTTAATATCCAAGGCTGACCTTAAGCTTTATGTGCACAGCACCCCTGTTCAACTGGTTCCTGCATTGTACTGGGTGCATTGTAGAAACCTGCATATGTGAATAGTTGGCTGCATTTTCTGAGCTAACGGCCTTCTAGTTAGGTGTTTCAGGTCATAATAATATTTTGCACTCTAAGGCATAGGCATGCAATACATCTTTTTTGCATAAGCATATAGACTAGATGCTAAGTGATTTCATAGTTTGTAAGGACATGTCCACTCCACTCCTGCCTATTTCAGAATATTGTTAAGTCTTTGAGAAGCATGCATGCATATGTGTGTGTGTGTGTGTGTGTGTGTGTGTGTGTGTGTGTGTGTGTGTGTGTGTGTGTGTGTGTGTGTGTAGTAACACCACGTGGTGCAAACCATATCTATGAACCTTATCCAGTCTGAATACACAGTTAACTGAACAGTAAGTGAGAAGTAGTAAATGTACTTTATGGAAGAGTGAGAGGATTTTGACTTTTGACAGAAATATGACCAAATCACTTTGATCATGTGGGCTGAATTCAAGTCTAGTAGTTAATCTGAAAAAACAGCAGGGATCATCTGTCCAATGTTATGATTTTTAGAAAAAAAAAGGTTTTGGATCAGTAGTGAATTCTTGATGCTTGTTTGATTTCTAAACTGTAATTATTGTTTGCATTTTCGGTGCATTCTTTGATTTGCAATTTCTATTAGCACTTTAAGGAACTGTCCAAGTCCCTTTCTTCTAATACTCACAATGGACATGCCATCATATTGTACGAATTGTTAATATTCATGGTGTCTTATATATGGACATGCCTTCATACTGTATGGAATGCTAATATTCATGGTGCCTTATATATGGACATGCCTTCATACTGTACATATTGGTTATGTTCATGGTGCCTTACATATAAACATGCCTTCATACTGTATGGAATGTAATATTCATGGTGTCTTATATATGGACATGCCTTCATACTGTATGGATTGCTAATATTCATGGTACCTTACATAGCCTTTGCTGTTGATGTGCTTTTCTCAAAATTAAGCCTTCTGATGTCTTCTTGATGTATGCTCAGTCTTGTACTGTAGCATACCTCTCAACTGTCCAGATTTATACAGAATGTCCATATTTTTGGCTCATATTTTGGTCTGTTCCTCATAAAATGTATGGTTTCCTGGCAAATCACTGGCATGATCTGAGGATTAAAGGCATTAAATAATGCTATACAAAAAGTATGTTAAAACAAATCCTGTTACTCTAGCTACTTTCTGAGTTTATAAGAGCAATATTTAACATATTTCTCTATTTTGGGGCCTTTGTCCCTCCATTGTGTGAGGCTTTGTACAGATTTCTTGCACTAAGAGGTTGAGAGTTATGCACTGTAGTAATATGGAATATGTTATACCTTGCAGGGAACTACAGACCGAGTCAGCCAAACAAATACTTAGAAACCACGGCTGTCCTGGGACGTTAATACTGCATACCTCCTGTGTTAGGCATGACAATGAAACTGTATAACTCACAAAAGCTTTCCTATGTAGGAACAAAAGCAGTAAAAGACAATCACTTTAAATGTTGTGAAAATAATGTCCAAAAGCATAAATGAAATAGTACGTACTAAGACTTTCTCGCACTCAGTTACAGTACAATAATCATAACTCAACCTTCTCAGCCCCATGAAGCAAACCACTTTGATGGGAGATGCTGCTAGCTGATAACAAAAACTGAATGGGGAAATCAATAAGAAAATGTTGATCGCCTGCCATATAAACAATATCAAATGTCTTCGGAAATAATGCAAGTTGAATTCCAATTAAATGAGAAATCAAAAGGACATGTAAAACACAGCTAAAACATTTTAATGGAAACAATGTAATAGTTAAAACCTCAGCTATTATCACCCTTTCTAAACCTAGATAACCTAATTTTTATGTTAAGCAACAGTTCCTTAGTTGATATCTGGCGCTGCTAGTTATGCATTTTATTAGACATTTATGAGATCAGCATACACTTTAGTCATAATTGTAGCTTGTTTCTGCTTTCTGCAGATGTATGGCTTCATTCAAATACAAACATTAATATGTACTGGGGCATAGCAAATGCTTATGTTCTGGCTGTACCATCTTAGAAAGTCACTAACCAGCTGTCAAAAATTAGTATTTCTTCATTTCTAAATGGTATAAAAGTTTTTCACTCAAGCATAATCTTCCTGTTTGCACATCTTCACAAAAGGACACATATTAAAATCATTGTGTTTTTGGTTATACGTTATCTTATCAGGGTCTGAATGTTGAATATGTGCTACCTTCTAAAGCATTCATATGCTAAGAGCACCTTTTTAATTCACTAGTAAGCCTGATTATCATCTGTTAACCAAATAAATACATGCATGCATGCAGACATACATACATACAAATATTTCAAGCATGGGCATTTATGCCCTTCTAGCCTGCCAATATACAAAAACACTTGTTCCTATAAAAAGTGTCCAGGCTGTTCTTAAAAATATCTAAACTCGTACTTGCTTTAATGTAATTTAGTAGTCTATTTCATTTATCAGCTGCTGTCTCAGAGAACCAATTAGCACACTTCATTCCTACATAGGTTGTCTGATGAATCTCTGCTACGTTTTGATAGCTCCAAACATTCCCAGAGGTATTTGTCTATAAATGCCCTATATACCTGAATTAGAACTCCTCTTAGATATTTATAAGAGACAATGTACAAATTCAGATATTTTAGTCTTTCATTAAATTTTCACATCCATAGATGCCCTTGGTAAATTTTTGCTGTACTCTTTCCAGTTTACTCATGCTTGTTTTCTTATAATGTTTCCATATTGTTATTCCATACTCAAGTTTGGGTCTAACAAAACTAACAAACAATGATTTCATCATTTCTGATTTCCTAGACTTTATAAATCTTTTTATACAACCAATAGTTCTATAACTATCATTAACCATTTGATTGATATGATTAGAAAAACTCAAAGCTGGATCTACCCATATATCCACGTCCTTAAATGAATCTTCAGTTTTCAATCAGTGTGTGCTGTATTAAATATTCACCTTTCAATTGATGTCTCCCAAGCCTCATATGCTTAGTTTTTGATGTATTTTCAACATATTATTCTCCTGTGTCCAAACTGTCAATTTAGTCAAGTTATTCTGCAGACATGCCTTATCTGTAACACATGCAATTAGTTCACCCAATTTAAGCTCATCTGCGCATAGACTTTAGAACACCTCAGATGAAAAAGTTAGGTGGGAAAGATACAATCTAAACAAGCAAGGGCCTATGAGAGAGCAGTGTGGGACACCCTCACTGTAACCAAGATTTTCACCTGTCCAAATGATGTATGATACTTGCCATTTACTATTTGTAAGTCATGCAGCTTCCATCTTATCAAGAGTAAAGCAATACCTAGTTGTTTTAAATTATTGATCAGTGTTTTGTTTATGACCCTGTCAAATGCTGAAGTTAAATCTATATAAATTACATCACAGCACAATTTTTCATCTATAGCTGTTATTATATTGTTATAGAACATCATGTTGCAGGTGGCAATATATCTATTTTCAACATATGCATGCTGATATATGGTTGAAAATCCCATCCTATTCATTTCTGACAATAACTTGTCCAATGTAACCTTTTCCATTATTTTTCCTCAACATGAAAGTAGAGTTAATGGTCTGTATGATTCTGGATTTGTCCTACTCCCCTTTCCCTTAAAGACAGGTTTAATAAGCGCATGTCTCCAATCTTGAAGAATCTCCCCATATTTATGTGACCTAGTAAATAATAGATACAATGGTACTGTAAGTTCTTGCTGAAGGGTTCTCAGGTCATTATTACTCATTCCATCTTCTCCCTCTGCTTTGTTTAGATCCAGTTTGCACAGTTCTTTTTCAATATAATCTAATTTGATTCCAGTATCTGAGTTTACCTGGATGTCACTAGGACATCTTATCACCTCATTTGTGCAGCCAAACTGTTTTGCATAAGATTTTGTAAATATATCTATAATCTGTTGTGTCTGAGAATAAATTTTAGAATCTATGCACAATTTATAACTTTGTATGTCTTTACTCTTTCGAAATCTTATGCATGTATAAAAAGGTTTCCTATTTGTTCAATATTTTTATATAAATTTTCTTCAAATTTTTCTTGATCTTGTCTCACACTATGCTTAATTTGTTTATCCAGCTTGATTATTTCAGTTTTCAAAGTTGCAGTTTGACCTCTACTTCATTTCTTACATGTTTGTGTCTCATCTTAATCAAGAATCTTATTATTATGGAAATATATCCCCCTGACATTGCGTGCCTAGATCCTGATGTTAAACACTTTTTTTATTTTTTTGCACTCAATTTCTCTTTCAAAACTTTTCACATTCCATCAGCAGTTTTTCCACTGAACACATCATTCCAGTTAGTTTTACTTATTGGTTGTTTTGCTTCCATATAATCCTTAACTGATCTTCTGTGCATTGGTTTAGATTTTAGTTTGGCAGAATTATCAAGCAACAAATTAACCTTTATAACCCCATGATCACTGCACATCAACGGTGGTAAAACTCGAGCTGAAATAACAGTAATTTCTTTAGGAACACAAACAATGTCTAGTATGTTCTCTTCCCTGGTAGTTTTTTTTTTTTTACAGTCTAAAGCAATTGTTGTTCCTGGACGTATGTTGTGAATAATTTCCTCACTAACATTGTTAAATCAATATAATTTCAGTCTGTCTCTGGTAAATTAAGTCCCCAGCTAATATTATTCTTCCCTCCTGTGTTTTATGCAAGAAATGTATGAATTCCTCAGATCTATGTTAAATCATTGAATGCTTAAAAAAAAGAATGATGATTTATCGAACCCATATAAGCAAAAGCTTTCAATCTTGAATGCTTAGAATAGTGATTTTATTTCAAGGGAAAAAAAATCACTGTTCCACAAAAAAAAAAAAAAAAAAATTAAAACATTACAGAAAGTGGGGGCTTCACCCCCCACACCTCCCTACTTAAATACACCAACTCCGAGATCGCACTACAGTCACGAAATGGCAAAGTAATGGAAGTGGCCAAGTGATTTCTTTCCCAGGGAAAGAATTCGCTTATATGTCATTTCGCTATTTTGATTTTTCGTGCTTTCAAGTTCAATTAAGACACATTCAAAAGAATGCGTCTTTGATCATTTAATAGGAATCCGAATTCCTCTAGGTCATCAGGACTTGATTTTGGTGATCTATACACTTTTTCTAGGATTGTCTTTATTGTCACAGTTACACAGTCTATAGTATTGGTGTTATTATTGAAAATGTAATAATCACAGGTCTCATAACTATCTTTAATCCCTATCATAACACCTCCACCTGATTTTTTTGTTAGAATTTCTGTTACAGTAAAAACATTTATACCCTGAAAGAACTGGTTTCCAGACATTGTTCTTTAACCATGTTTCACAAACAATAACAACCTCAATCTTGTAGAAATATAGCAAATTTTCCAATAAAAAAACATTATTAATGCTCCCAGCATTAACAACTATCAGAGGTGCATCAAATGTTGCTATCTGTGAAATGTTAAATTTTTGACCTGGCAAAAATCCTGTCTAGTGTTTCTCAAATATTGTATATCTGCTGCAAAAATTCTCTTCCCTGATCTTGACAAATGCACGCCATCCTGTCTGAACACATATGCCCAAAACTAGGCTTGGATGCTATACATATTTCCATTTTTTTAAAATGTGACATTTTTTTTCATGTAGGTATTTACCCCCAAAAATCTTTTCATTCACAATGACCTGACTATCCTTTCAATATGTGCTTTGGGAAAAATACATCCTAACACCAGTACAAGCTATACTTTCTAAGAGGGCTGTAAGTTACCTACTAACAGTCAAAAAGTCCATCTGGATGAGATCATTTGTACCAACATAAATAAAAACAGATCTATATTTCCTTACATTAAAGCATTCCAAGACTTGTCTCACATCTTCTATTTTTGCTACTGACAAGCATAACACTATTCGATGTTCATTATCTTCAACTTCTAATACAGTAATATCTTTATTTATTTATTTATTTTTTTATTTTACATTTGTTGACCAGGCTAGTCTAACTGGATACATGTCCATTTTCAGTAAAGGCCCGGGGAGAAAAGCTCCAAGACACTTACATAAAGACAATATAGCAAGTTACAATAGTCAAAGTATATAACAGCTATTGTTAGTAAAATACAACACTCCTGGTGAGCATATAAGCTAATGTGCAAGAGATGTTACTATATACATATATACATATTTTAAATTGCAATAACATGGTCTTTGGTTGATTAAAAATAGGTCAATAAAGATAAAGAGTAATAAAAGTAGTGTATGGAGAGAAAGTTAGTCAGGGTTAGTACAGGGGCATAACCAATGAGTACTGAGAAATAGTCTTAGATTCTGTTTAAAAAGTGTCAATGAAGACTGAGATATGAGTTCAGTGGGAAGAAGATTCCAGTGCTTACCAACAGTATTAGAGAACAGAGAGTCTCCTGCTAAGTTGTTAGATCTGCTGGTGTTAATAAGGAGTTTGTTTGAGGAGCGTAAGTGTTTAAGATTGTTATATGGGGTAATGAGGCAACAGAGTATTGGAGTGTTGGTGGGTTGATACAGGGTCCTATGGGCTATGACAAGCTGGTGAAATTGCAGTTGGTTTTTAAACTCTAGCCATCCTAGTTCCTTAAGATTAAGTCAGTGATGAGTTCTAAAAGGAGAGCCAGTGGAAAATCTAGCAATATTATTATAGGAGATAGTCAGTTTGTTGAGGTTGTTTTTAGAAAGATTAGTGAATACAGGTGAAGCATAGAGTAGGGTGGAGATTAGGTGAGTTCTGGCTATGGTGGTCCTGGCTACTGACGTAACAAAGGGTTTGATTCTATAGAGGGACCCCAATTTCTTGTTGACTGTTTTGATAGTACTGTTTATATGAGTATCAAAGCTAAGGTTGTTATCTATTGTTATTCCTAAAAGTTTAGTGGTTGAGTCGGGAGATATAATTATGCCATTATTAGATACTAGTGTGAAATTTATTGGTATGGATTTTTGGGTTGGTGTGAAAAGTAAAAGTTTAGTTCTTTTAGGATGTAGGAGGAGGCAGCAGTATAAGAACCATTGTTCTACTGTATTAAATGCTTTTTGGGTAAAGGACTGTAGTTCAGTTGAAGACGTGGCTGAACAAATTATTGTGGAGTCATCTGCATACTGAATACAGGTGGCTTCAGGAATTGCTGAGTGACGGTCATTAATAAAAATGGAGAATAGGAGTGGGCCTAATATAGAGCCCTGTGGAACACCTAGGGAAATAGGGAGGTGAGTAGATAGGTTGTTTTCCCATAGCACAGCTTCTTGTCTATTGTCTAAGTAAGATTTAAACCAATTTTATAATAACATAGCTAGATTCATCACATGCTCTCCCTTTAAAACTCACCACTGCCTTAACCTCAGACAACTAGGATGGCTAGAAATACAGAACCATATACTCAATAAACAGTTACTTATTACTTATAAGATCCTGCACTACCCCGATAATACCCCTATCCTCACTGATCTGATTTCACCACATAAAAATCTAGCTACACTACGTTCTGCCAATAAACTTCTGGTATCCTCAATCAAATCTAACAACAAAGCTGGTGACTCTCTTTTCTCTAATACTACAGGTAAAAACTGGAATCTGCTCCCTACTGAACTATCTACCCTAGCTTCTACTTCTCTATTCAAAAAAACATATCAAAGAACATCTTAAAACCCAGTGGCTCTGTCCTTGTGCTAACCCAGACTGAAATCCTCTGCCCCTCCTGCTCAAATCCCTTCCCCTCACACTAACCTAAGCCTCCAAACCTACTTTTTCCTCATTATTTATATTAAAAGTAAAATTACAATGATCTTACTCTGTTTTGTGTTTTGAACAAGTGTTTCTTATTTTATATTTGGTTAACCTTTAGTACAATGCCTATAGTCCATAATTTTATTAGTATATTTTTCATTTAACCAATACTACCTTTGTACTGTGTTTTTTATATACATGTCTTTTTATATATTGTTAACTTTGCTACTGATCATGTTTGGAGCTTTTCTCCCCCGGCCTCTACTGAAACTGGACATATATCCAGTTAGACTAGCCCAGTCAACAAATGTAAAATAAAAATAAAAATAAATTTATGGTTAGAGGTTCAAGTAAGAGGGGTTTCAGTATATGTAAAAGGAGCTGGTGATTAACCATGTCGAAAGCTTTAGATAAATCAATAAAGACTGCAGAGGAGAGAATTTTGTTGTTTTGTTTTTGTTGATGAAATCTGTGAAGGTTAGTAGGGCAGTGGTAGTACTGTGGAAAGGTCTAAATCCATGTTGACAATTGGCTAGTAAGTTGTTTTGGAGTAGGTGGTTAAGTAGTTGCTTATGGATGCATTTCTCCATAATTTTTGCTAGGGGAGATAGAAGAGCAATAGGACGATAGTTAGAAAAGTCAGTAGAGTTCCCAGCTTTATGTAAAGGGATGATGTGAGAAATGTTCCAGATAGATGGGATAGTTCCTTCACTTATGGTTCTGTTCCAGAATGAGAATGGGATAGGCTATGGCTTTGGCTCCTTTTTGCAGATATTCTGCAGGAAGTTTGTCAGCTGAGGGGGTAGTAGGTTTTAGTTTCTGGAGAAGGGAGCAAATAAAGGGAGTTGGAACTGGTTTTAACTGAAATGATGGAGGTGGGCTTGTAATAGATGTAGGCAGATTTGAGGTATCTGGAGATAGTTGACTAGCAAGAGTTTGGATAGCATCTGTGAAGAAAGAATTGAAGGCATTAGCTGTTTGTGTGGGATTATCAGGGTTAGAGCTTTGTGGGTTAGGTGTGATAGATTGACCTGGGTATAGTAGTTTGTTAATGCTAGTCCAGAACTTTTGGGGCTTCTTATGGTATGTTTGCTGTAGTTGGAAATAGAAGTTCTTTTTGTCTAAGAGGATGGCTGTTTTAGTACTATTTCTAAGTTGTCTAAAGGTTTGGTGGTCAGTGGGATTTTTAGTAGTACGCCATTTTGCCCAGGATTTCTTTCTAAGAAGCATTTTTTGTCAAGTAGTATTTGAGAGCCAAGGGGCAAGCTTAGCTTTATTTCTAACAGAGCGAGTTGGGGTGTGATGGTTGAGGATGGTTAAGAATGTTGAATTAAAGTATTCCACTGCTTCATTTAGTGGGAGAGATTTTAGAGGGAACCAGTTACATTGCTTGAGTTCAGCTTAGAAGAGTTCTGGGTTAAAATGCTTTTTGGTGCGTATTATCCTGAAATTGTTTGGGTAAATTAGGTTGGTTTTGTGTCTGATAATAAAAGTTAGTGGATGGTCACTTAGATCATCTGGGAGAGTTCCTACTTGGTATGTTTGGTGAGGAGTATTAGTAAGAATCCAGTCTAAGATACTTTCCTTGTTATTGGGTTTATTAATTCTAGTTGGGGAGTTAATAGTTTGTGAGAAGCCATATAGGGTAATATGGGTGATCGGGTGTGCCATACTGCAGAACTTCCAGTCAATGTTAAAGTCTCCTAGGACTATGGTTTCTTGTGGGAGATTAATAGAAAGACAGTTAAGGATATTTTCAAGGACTGAAATTTTATTTCCTGTGGGAAGGTAGATGCAAATGATGTATATAGATTTACATAAGTTTATCTGAAATTTAGAAATGAGGATTTTAGCATTATTGTCAGAAGGTGGTCTAAGGTTTACAGTGGTAACTTGTAGGTCTGATTTATAAAGGATTGCTACCCTGCCTCCCTTCTTGGTTGTCCGGTCTAGTCTCAGGATATTATAACCAGGTGGGGTGACTTCATTGTCTTTAATTGTGGGTTTTAGCCATGTTTCGGATAGACATAGTATGTCAAATAGGTGAACATGTAGGAGGGCATGGAGATGGGCAGTTTTATTGTTAATGCTACGTATATTGAGATGTGCTATATAGAGTGAGTTGGAGGGTTTAGTAGGGCCTTGGGTACTGGAGTTATTAGGGTTGCACTCTTTAGTGTCAAGGATATTGTTTGGGCCTGGGTTAGGATGAATGTCCCCATCTAATAAGGAGTGGAGTTGTATTCTATATTTAGGGTAATGAAAGTTGAAATAATAGTTAAGTGATTTTTTTAATATTTAGCTTGATATTTAGCTTGTAGGTAGCAGGGTTTGGCTGTTATGTGTATGTAGTTTTGAGAGATGGATAGTATTAGTGTAGACATGTATTTGTTGGGGAAGAGAAGGGAGGGGTATAATGGTTGTTCATAGGAGGTTAGCAGATAGGCAATAGTTAGAGTAGGAAAGAGTGAGAACAAGAGTGATAGTTTTATTAGGTATGGGATGGGTAATTTAGCCATTATATTAGTTTTTAGGGTGAAAACTTTAAGAGAGGTAAGTATGTAAGAGCAGGTAAGGAGATATGAGAAAAGGTGTGGTGTTGTAACAAGGTGGGGTGGGAGGTCAGGTAATAACAGGTGAGGTGTTGAGACAAGGAGGGGTGGGAGTGTTAATTAGTTGGAGTGTCAGATTGGAGCAGAATGTGATGGGGTGTGGCTACAGAGGAATAAATGTAGGAGCAGTGGGGGTGGGTGAGAATTGGGGGCAGGGTAGGGGAGCGGAGTGAGCCCGCAGGGCGAACGGAGCGGGTAGAGACAAGTGAGTGTAGTAGGAGAACAATCAGTGAAATGCTGACTGATAAGGTAAGTTGAGTAAGGTAGGTGAAGAGAGAAAAATGAAGTAGAGAAGAAGGTTTTCAAGGCGAATAGTGGGAGAGTACAGTATAGCAAGAGGTATAAGAAATAACAACAGTAACAGGGTGAGGACAGTGGTCTATAAAAAC
>NC_056735.1:616177618-616267618 GCF_019279795.1 Protopterus annectens | reverse complement strand
AATAAAATTGGGTAAGTATTTTCGCGAGTATCAAACTCGCTTCTTCAGATCGTTACAAAAAAAGAACACTAGCCATCCATTTAAAAACTTATCAGCCAATCAAATAGAGAAGATTTCCTTACTATTACATTTTATCGGTTGATACAAGCCCTCTTAAAGCTACGCCACTCTATTTATTGACTGCACATATCAAATAAAAAACAGAAGGCGGAAAAAAAATGAAAAAGAATAATCAAGAATACATATATTTACAAGTAAAATATGAAAAATGTACATATCTGAATCTAAAGTAAAGATGTAACATATAAAAATATGTACGTGCAGTTATATCCAAGACTACTTCAATGATGGCATAACTAAAAAATCTTCATTTAAACAAGGGCCTGGCTCTCAATATTGGTTTCAATGGTACATATCCATTCAACCCATACCACTGTGTGCTCATACCCTAACAAACTATCTTGTTTCAATTACCTCAGTGTAATACCATAAATCTCCCTTCTGATGGCTTATTTCTACTTGTTCAATGACCATAAATTTAAAATGATGGTCATTACTGGTGTTAACAATATGCTTAGCCAAGACATTAGTGGTGTTTCTTGTATTAATATAATATAAATGCTCTCTTATATGGTCTCTTAGTTGTCTATTTGTCTTTCACCACATAAAATGAATGACAGACAGTGCATTGAGCTAAATAGATAATATTCATACTGTTACAATTTGATTTGACATTAAAAACACATTGCTTGCCTGTAGATGGGTGAAAAAATCTACCACTTGGTATCAATATATTGGCAATAGTTACATATTCTACAGGGTTTTGTATGGGTAAACTTTTTCTTTATTGTATTACCAACACACTGAATTACTATGATTACTATGACCACATAGTAATCTTTTTACAGATTTCTTGTTTTTATATCTTCGCTATTTTTTATTTGGTAATCTTCGCTGCTGGTGTTTTATTTACTTTTACTGTTTATGTTTATGTCACAAATGTGCAATTCTAACTCATTCCAATTGGAGAATTATACTATATATAAAACCATACCAGATTTTGTGAGGTCATATTACTTTTGTGATTGGAACATGTATTCCTTTTTAACAGACACAATATATAGTTTTAATGCTGACTGTTCAAACACTGGAATATTTGCACCATAAGTTATGCAGTGACTGAAGATTCATTTCCTACATAATTATTTATGGCCTTTACAGCTGTAAGCATGAAATATCCAGCATGTTCAAGTCACCTTAGCTGTCAGTATGGAAGGAGTGAGGGAGATGCCCCAGCACATGCCGTCAAGTGTGTAGCATTTTCACATATTCTGCATTTGCACCTGGAATGATCTTAATTTGAGTTCTTCAGATGTAAGTGTCAATATGTGTTGCATTTGGCAGTTTGTGGTTTACCATACTGACAAGGGCACCTCATTAATTTTGCCTTTCTAGAGATTCCAGAAGAGGTGCATAGTGTTACTATCCCACAAAAAGAAAACAGTAGACAAGTGTAGTGAATTTATATATGCTGATCTAAGCATTATGCTTTCTGGTTTCCTAATGCTGGCATCTTTTTATAGTAAACTTTTGATGGCTAAAGCAAAAATTGTAATACTTTGCAAGTGGTTTTGCCCAGTTAAACTTCAAACTTCACCTGAAAATAATAACACAGGAACCAAATAATGCAATTTTATTCCTTAGTTTTGTTAACAGCCCTTTGAAATTATAATTTAAAAACGTATTTTATACAATGTTAATAATGTGGGAAATTATTTGTAGGTGAGCATAAGATGATCAGGGTATTTTTGGAACTAAATAAAACAGTGAGCTTATCACTTTTCCTGTTGAAAAGGGCCACTCTGTTAAGTATTTTATTTTGTGCTATCTGTACACTATTTCCATTGTCTGTGAAGTCTAATATAATTTCCTTTCTGTATTTATTACAAGACTGGCAACATTGGACATGTCTGACTCACTGAGTAAAGGAGTTGGCGACCACATCTATGAAATTCACGGCAAATTAATTAGTATACCGATTCAAACTAAAATCAAATATGATGAGAGGAGGTTATGGAGACTGCAACTAGATACAGCCTTCCTGGGAAGACAGCCAATTTCATTTCTTATGAGAGAACCGTAAACACAGATGATCAGTTTCCCACTTTTGTCACAGAATGCAGACAAGCAGTACCTGGAACAATATCTCTTAGCTTGAACAAAAGCAAATCATACAGCCACTGTTCTAAGCCTAACATTCAAGCGCAAAACTGTTTTAAAGGTAGCTACTTATAAAAATCGAAGAGTGAAAAATAAAAAAATATATATATTTTTGTAAGACAGAGCCAGAAAAATCACTCAATCACAATATTCTACCTGTGCACTGACTTCATCTTGGTAAAACTATGTGTTGCTTTAAGAAGTAATCAAAAAGAAATCATGAAGGCATGTATCTCTAATAGATCATTGTGAGGTTTAATAAATGTAAAAAAAAAGATTGCAGTAGCTATTCAGAGTGTTGTAGGAATTTTAGTACTCCAGATGAAAAGTATAAACAATTTCTATCATTTTTCGGGGTACTGCTGCTCTTAAAAACCTTGGAGTAAATTAGCTTTAAACCAAATAGAAAACTGTCTTACTCTTAATAGGCTACCAAAATAATAACAGTCTGACCATTTCTGTTTACATCTCTATAGCATAGTTTCTCAAAGAACCTTTGCATAGTTTTGACATTAAAGTTATTAATATTCAGGTGCTTCCTGTCGGAATATTTAAAGTTTTTCCACCTATGATTTCTGTATCTTGCAGTGACATCTATGTTCATTACATTAGGAAGAACAATTAGGTCCTCTTGCATTTAATGTACAGCTTTTCCCACAACAGTGCTCCGAAGACTGTTTAGTTGTACTTGTAAAGTAACTCAGATATCAAAGTTACAGCAAATATAGCAGCTATACAACTTTGGTATTTTAGTTTGGTTAATTATTTTGTTGACCAGGTTTGTTTCCTTTAGCTTACAGCTTACATTCAGGGGTAACCTTAGATGGTATTCATACTGATTATGGATTTTTTGTCCAAGATACAGAGGAACTTCCACTATTCTTGTAATAAAATTCAGTCACTTCTGGCACAAGAGCGGTTGGGATATGAGTGTAAGGATGGAGGAAGAAGGTAGTCTAAACAAAGAGGAGATGTAGTCTTTCAATTTACTTATCGTTTGAAAAGAAATATATTTGGGGATGTAATAAAGTGGAGAATGCAGCAGTTGTAATAATTGAGATGGTTAAGGGCAGACTAGAGGATATTCTTCTGATGTGAATGGCCAAGGAGCTGGAGCAAAGAACACAACTGGAATTGTCACTGGGACATTGATGAAAAGGTGCTGTCTCATTGCAGGGCAGAACTTTTCAGACTGAGAGTTATAATAGTGATCAATCCAACAAGGTGTTGGAGGTTCACAGTTGGGACACGAGGAAGGTATGGAGAAAGGAGATTAAGAAAAAAGCAACTTGTGAAGGAATGTGTGTATAACAGGGATGCAAGGGGAATTTAAAAGAAATGAAGGTCAGTGACTTTATTGCATTATAATTATAGAACACTATTTATGAACATAATGCAAGTAAGAATGAGGAAGGTGATGAGAAATATGATAGGAGATGAGTATTTGATATACAAGGTAAGCAGGTTAAAAGAGATCCACATGATGTTGAACAAATGAGGGCATCAAAAAAGCAGCCCAAGTATCTCCAGTTCTGGAGAAGTCAAAGAGAACAGATTATGGTTGTTTAGGCACATGTGTTGGAACATAGAAGGTGATCTGGTAAAGAAGATTTGGGACAGACATGAAGAAAGCAAAAGAAAACAAGGTCATCCAGCAAACAGATGAATGGATTGTGTGAGAGAAGGCCTACAACTGTCAGGCATGAGTGTTAATAAAGGTACAAGACTGGTACTGAATCAAGACAAATGTTGACAGTTGATGCAGCACCCTGACCCCGTGGGGAAAATAGGAAAAATTAGTTAATTATGCTGAATAATGTAAAAAGAAGTGTTGGGTGACATATGTTCGGCAGAAAGGAATGTAAAACAGTAACATGATATGCAGAAAGTATATGAGAATGTTAATCTTAAGCAAGCATAGAAAAGTATAGGATCACTTAGTACTGTAAATAAGGTAAAGCATGTATTAACATGGTGAATCAAAAGACAAAAATAAAGGGCTTTGTAAATGGGTGGATAGGAGAAAAAATTATGGTAAAAAGAGGATAAAAAAGTAGCATCAATTTAATGAGTTTCATTTTGTTTTGATTGTTAATGCTGATGTACAAGAATGTCAGAGAAATTTAAATGAAGCAAAATGGGACATTTAGAAGAATGCATGGGTACCGATAATGTTGTCATTTCCAGATAATTTCATTTTTATTGTCAAATAAATTAGAAGTTGAATAAGAAAAGTTACTGTGGGTGTGGAAAAGGAAGAGTTGTAGTTAAATAAAGGGAAAAGTAAAGGTTTATGAGAGGTAATAAGTGAATGAGAAATTTACATAAGTTGAAATACAAGTTATACAAAGATGTAATTTTAGGAAGAGTGAAATAAATTAGTAGACAAAGTAAGAGAAACAGAATTTATGGAGGACATTTAGGTTAAGGTTTGGGGAAACACGTATATCTGATTATTCAGGGATATTGGGGGAAATGGAAGATATTGGAAGTATTTATGTATTGCCATCAGAAAAATAAGTGGAAGTCCTGGCAGTCTTTTTCTGTTATTAAACAGTTCAAATTTGAATTCACTGACAATACGGATCATTTATAATGCAAAGAAAATCAGAAGGTTAAGCTCAGTTAACGCCATAAAATATTTGAAAATGTAGAATGTTTTTTGGATTACAAAAACATGGAAGACTGAAGAGAAAGATGTATTAAATAAGATGGTGAGTTTTAAATACCAAGATTTTAGGGAGTTGCACAGAAATAAAAAAAGACAGAAATATAATAGTGAAACATGTCACGGTACATCATATGAAACTTATGTTGTAGAAAACAGATATTGCAATTCTAGAGAAAGATAGTAAATATTGGAATAATGAAATAATGAAAAAATGCATATATACTTAGAAGTACTAAGGGAGGAGGAAAAGAAGACTATAGAAAAGGCATAGTAGATTTAATGGGATGCTGGACTATTTACAACTGTAATCAGGTTGTTGATAAGAGACATCGGTATGAAAGACATTTCTCACATGGGGCATGGGGGAGATGTGGGTTTCACTGAAAAATTGAATATAAGATGTTGATACATTTACCCAGTCTTATAAGGAATAAGAGGCAATGTGAGACAATACAGATTTCCATACCAGATCGGTCGAGGTTTGGGTTAACAACGACTGCCTCCAGTACTGTTAGCAAACAGGATGCTGGTGGAAATTGGGCTAATGTTGGCTGAAGGAGGAGAAGAAGAGGGGGAAGGCATGCCCAGAGGCATGAGGAGAGGAGGAATGTTAGGAGTGTGGAAGTGAGGGTAAGAACTTTGAATGCTGACAGTATGACTGGTAAAAGAAAAGGATAGCTGATATGATGGAGAGAAGGAAGGTTGATATATTGTGCATGCAAGAGTCCAGATGGAAGGGGATGTAAAGCCAGGTGTATCGGATGTGGGTTCAAATTTTTCTACCATGGTCTGGATAGAAGGAGAAATGGTGTAGGGGTATCCTGAAGGAACAGTATGTCAAGAGTGTTTGGAGGTCAAAGGAGTGTTGAGTGATGTTTATGAAGCTGGAAATCAATGGTGTGACAAAGAATATAGTTAGTGCATATGCTCCACAAGTTAGGTGTGTGATGTATGAGAAAGAAAAATTTTGGAGCGATTTAGATAAAGTGATGAAGAGTGTACCCAAGGGTGAGAGAGTCATAACTGAAGCAGATTTCAATGGGCATGTTGGTGAAGGGAACAAAGGGGGTAAGTAGGTGATGAGTAGATATGGTGTTAAGCAGAGGAATGCAGAAGGTCAGATGGTAGTAGATTTCCTGAAAAGATGGACATGGCTGTGGTGAATATGTGTTTTAAGAAGAGGGTGGAGCATAGGTTGATGTGTAAGAGTGGAGGAAGATGCACACAGATTGATTATATCCTATGCAGGAAGAAGTGGGATTGTCAGAGAAATGAAGAAAGTAGACAGGAGTACAAATAGATGAGGTGTATGGTGAGAACGGTATCAAAGGCTAAGGATAAGGCGTATGGTGGGTTGTATGAAAAGTTGGACACTAAGGAGGGAGAACAAGACCTGTACTGATTGGAGAGACAGAGGGACCAAGCTGAGAAAGATGTGCAGCAGGTTAGGGTGATAAAGGATAATGAGGGAAATGTACTTACAAGTGAGGAGACTGTGTTCAGCAGATGGAAAGAGTACGTTGAGGGACTGATGAATGAAGAGAATGAGAGAGAGAGAGAGAGAGAGAGAGAAGGTTGGATGATGTGGTGATAGTGAATCAGTAAGTGCAACAGATTAGTGAGAAGAAAGTAAGGACAGCTAAGAAGAGGATGAAAAATGGAAAGGTTGTTGGTTCTGATGAAATAGGAGAGATGGCAATGGGCTTTTTAACCAGATTGTTTAACAGAATCTTGGAAAGTGAGAGGATGCTTGAGGAGTGGAGAAGAAGTGTATTGGTACCAATTTTTTTAAGAATAAGGAAGACGTGCAAAGTTGTAGTAACTACAGAGGGATAAAAATGATCAGCCACAGCATGAAGTTATGGGAAAGAGTAGTGGAAGCTAGATTAAGAAGGAAGGTGATGATTAGTGAGCAGCAGTATGGTTTCATGCCAGGAAAGAGCACTATAGATGCAACGTTTGCTCTGAGAGTATTGATGGAGAAGTAGAGAGAAAGTCAGAAGGAGTTCCATTGTGTTTTGTGGACTTAGAGAAAGCAAATAGCAGGGTGCCTAGAGAGCAGCTGTGGTATTTTATGAGGAAGTCAGGAGTGGCAGAGAAGTACATAATATGTACGAGGGCACTATGACAGTAGTGAGGTCTGCAGTAGGAGTGACACATGCATTCAAGATGGAGCTAGGATTACATCAAGGATCAGCTCTTAGCCCTTTCTTATTTGCAATGGGGATGCACAGGTTGACAGAGAAGATCAGAGAGGAGTCTCCGTGGACTATGATGTTTGTAGATAACATTGTGATTTGTACTGAGAGTAGGGAACAGGTAGAGGAGACCCTGGAGATGTGGAGATATGCTGTAGAGAGGAGAGGAATGAAGGTCAGCAGGACTAAGACAAAATATCTGTGTGAATGAGAAGGAGGACAGAGGAATGATGAGGATGCAGGGAGTAGAGCTGGTGAAGGTGGATGATTTTAAATACCTGAGATCAACAGTTCAGAGTAATGGTAAGTGAAGAAGGGAGTGCAGGCAGAGTGGAGTGGGTGAAGAAGAGTTTCGGCAGTGATTTGTGACAGATGGGTACCAGTAAGAGTGAAAGGGAAGGTCTACAAGTTGGTAGTGAGTTCAACTATGTTATATGGGTTGGAGATGGTGGCAGTGACAAAAAGACAGGAGTCAGAGCTGGAGGTGGCAGAGTTAAAGATGTTAAGATTTGCACTGGGTGTGATGACGATGGGCAGGATTACACATGAGTTTATTAGGGGGTCGTCTCTGGTTGGACAGTTTCAGACAAAGTTTGAGAGGTGACATTGCGTTGATTTTGATATGTGCTGAGGAGGGATGCTGGGTATATTGGGAGAGGGATGCTAAGAATGGAGCTTCCAGGTAAGAGGAAAAGTGGAAGGCCTAAGATAAGGTTTATGGATGTAGTGAGAGAGGACATGCAGGTAGTTGGTGTGACAGAGCAAGATACAGAGGATAGGAAGAAATGGAAACAGAAGATCTGTTGCAGTGACCCCTAATGGGAGAAGCCAAAAGAAAAAGAAGAAGAAGAAGTGAGACATTAGGGGCATTGAAAGTCATATTACTTTTGTAGGCATTTTCAATATTTGATTAATGTCTGTCCAAAACAGAGTTGTTTGCAACGAGGAGAGAATAATTGTTTGCTAGGCAGATAATTTGTTCATGGATGCCTATCTGTTGTAGTAGGCAGAATAGGTATAGTGGTAGAGTGAGAAGTAAGGAAGTGAGGTAAAGAGTACATTTTGGTAATAGATAGGCACATTGGTATTTAAGGACAGGTGAGTCAAGTCTCAGTCTTTTTGGCAATGATGTTTGCATATATAATAAATTTACCAGCACCCAACTAAGTGACTAGCCAGGCCATTGTAAGTACTGAATATAGTGAAATGCAGGTAAGTGAGAGCAGCAAAGGGAGTGTGGGAAGGTAATTAGTGTTGTGGGATCATGAGATGGCTAGGATACAGTCATTAGGAATACGCTACCAGGACATTTAACTCAAATGGCAGATAGGCTTGTAGGGACGAAGCAGTTGTGGTGAGGAGAAAGTGGCTCAGTAGACAAGTACAGCAGGCAGTTAGCAAATGGGGAAATTAGATGGCCAGAATCTTAGTGCAGCAAATGGGTTTCACAGACACAGTTCCTTAAGCAGCACATGTAGCATAAGTAAAACCTCCTTGTACTCACTTAATCTCATAGATTTTCTTCTCCATTATGGCAGACTGGGCGATCCTTCATAAGCTCCAAGGTTCATAGGTACATAGGTATGCTCTATGCTACTGATCTGTCAAGATCTTAAGAAACCTAGCCTTACATTTCTGTGATAGTTTTTTGCCATTATATTTTATTTATTTATTTTATTATTTTTATTATTTATTTCCATTTGTTTATGGGGAGAGTTCTACTGGGTCTAATATGGCCCATTTTCAGTGGAGGCCCAGGGAGAAAAGCTCAACAATTACAATGTTATCATAACACAATAATCATGTTTGACTACATAATATATACAGTACCAAAATACATGAAGGGTACATGTGCAGGAATTCAAATGAAGTAACAAAGACAAGTCTAAAAAAGAGAATGAAATTATTTAAATAGCATGATCGTTAATAAACTTAGGGACAAAACTGAATGAAAAAAAATTCAGGGGAAAGGAAGCCGTAGCCTGGCAGGTAAATGACAGAAGCAGGCAACTAAGGAGTCGAAGAAGGAAATGCGAAAGTTAGATGAGGAATAAGGTGGGAGAGAGAGCTCAGTGCAGGGTAGGAGATACCTGTTTAACTAGAACTGCTAGCCAGGTTGAGTGCAGGAGCAAAGCCGAGATGTTCCATTAGTAATTGTTTGAACTCAGAAGTATTGTTAGTGCTGAGAATATTTTGAGGTATATCATTCCAAATTTTGGTTATTTTGTAAGAATACAGATAATCCCCTTAGCTATTTGTTTGATTTTGCATATGAATAACCCAGAGATGTGTCAATGAAGGATATGTTGGGACATTTGCATATCTCTGATATTCATGAGAGACAGGGGCACCAAATCAGGGGTGAATCTGTGCTTCACTAAAGGTGTCCATCATCATTGGCAGATCATTTAAAAAAAATAATAATAATAATAGCAACATCTCTTAGTAGTTTGGAACAGTAAGTGAGTGTGAGCTAAGGCCAACCACACTGGTTGTAAGTCAGCAGGGATAGCTTTATTTTTTTTCAGACTATCGGGACATTTTCATCATGTCACACATTCCAATGATAGCAAGCAAAAATATCTTGAGAGAGGAGCTTGTTGATGTTTTTGAGCTTATTGATGGAGATGGACCTCGGAACTCAGTGGATTGTGAAGATGGAAGTTCTGGAATCTATGGAGCTGATGGCAGCCATTGTTATGTTAGGGAGGTGGCAGTCCATCAGGATAAGGTTGAGGTCATGGGATAAACTGCTTTTTGGGATTTATGTATTTTATAGCAGTTACACTGGAAAAGTACTGAGAGCAATTGCAGCGCTTAATAGATTCTTTCTGCAATAAGAGAGGTGCAGCGGCTAAGTGGACAATGCTTGATTGTGGTAATACAAGCATTTTCGAAAGTTGAAGATGGCCAATAGCTCCTTGCATTGGAAATGCAGTAACACAGACACTCATTTGGGAACAATGATAAATAAGGTATGTGACTTGTTCAGAAGTGCTCAGGGTGCAGGTGTAGGCAAAGCTAAGGTTTGTTGAGCATTCAGTGATGGAAGGTGAAGTTGGACCATTTGCAGGTTTATTTATGCTTGCTCATAGTGTGGCAGGCTGCAAAGCACTTAGATTTTTATGGAAGGTGGTTGGGCCAGGGGGCAGAATGCCAACAGCTATACAAGAAGACCATAGAACAGTGATCATTGGAGAGTCTGGCATAAGTGGGAGGGTTTTTGTTAGAAGCTTGAGGTGCCAAACCCCCCTTTTAAGCAGGAGCTAGCTGACTTGCTGAGATACTATTCTGTTAGATTATCCTGACAGGCCATTGCTAGAGAGTTAATTGAAGGTTTTCAATGGAAGTTCTCTATTAAAACATCTATTCAGGGAGAATGTTTTGTGATAATTTAATGTCAGTGAAAAGGAAAGAGGATATTGCTCCAGCTCTGTTAAATAAAAGTGAGTGCTGGTAGGGTTCTAAGTCCACTGTGTTCATCTCCATATTAGGATTACAGGATTTCACCATTAGGGTTGGTTCCCAAGAAGTGGATGGGTGAATATAGGTTAATAAACCACCTCTCTTTTCCAGTGGAGCTGTATGTCAATGATCACATCAGCAAGAAGGATTTAATGGTGCAGTATGTATTATGTATTCTTCCAAGACTAATAAAGCTAGACAAGGACACAGCTTTTCACTTCCTGTCCATTAGAAAGAAGAATTGGCCTATGCCAGGGATGTCTCTCCATGGTAGTTTCTATTTCAACAAAGGCATACTCATGAAGTGTCCGGTAATGTGTGCTACCTCTGATAGCTTTGAGAGGCGTAGCTCAGCAATACACTTGACTTGGAAGCAGAGAGCTTTGGACCAAAGTTCAGTGCATTATCTGGATCCTTTTTTTTTGTTGTTGGTAGAAGGCAAAGAAAGAGTATGAGAAGGTGCCTACAGTTTTTTTGAATTGTATGAGGTATTGGGGGTCCTACTGACAAAAAGAGAAACAAAAAGACCTGGACAAAATACTACCATTTTACGTTCTATATGTATATCAATAGATGTGTCTTTAGTTATGGGACTGAATTCATAGCATGAGTGGTGAGTGGAAACCGAGGGTGAAGGAGATTATAGGGTTACTTGGTTTGTTAAACTTTGTCAACAGAGCAGTTGACCTGGATAGAACATTTAACAGGTGCTTAGCCAGTATTTTAAGGGGTTGTACTCAGACGCACCACAGGGTTACAGTGTCCCAAAGAGTTAAGGACGTCTGCTGATCTGGAGTAAGTTTATATGTAGTTTTAATGGAGTGTCTATGCGGCAGGATGAATTTGTTTATCAGATGATTTACAGCTCTATAAAGTTGCATTGGGGATTTTAGGCATGAATGTTTACTTTAGAGGTATGTCATTTTTGATTGCTTGGCCAAGGACTGGTCCAGTGCAAAAAAGGAACACCTTTGGAACTGATGCCGGTTTGGTTATCAGTGATGGTGTCACAAGGGGAATTGGCTAATATGAGATTAATCATTCATTTCAATAATGAGGTGGTGGTAGGAGCCTTGCAGTGCAGCTGTTGTTAAGGAATCTAATGTTGCGTTTCTTTAATATTACTGGCTCATTTTTTCAAAGTACATTCTTGGGAGACTGAATGTAATCGCTGATAGTGTGTATGTTTTTCAGTTTTACCAGTTTTGGGTGCCCTAGAAGCAAAAGAGTTACCAGCTGCAGTTCCAGAGGAAGTTTGGGAGATTGGGAAATACTAGCCAGGTGGTTGGTTCAGCAGTCTTGGTGTGAGCCAACAAAAAGTCCTTTAGGGCTGCCTTATCATCTTTTATGGATTTTGTGAGTGAGCTGTTGTTACTGCATATAAATTGGTCAGTTTGTTTGCTTTTTGAAAGTATGTGGTGCATAGATGTCATAAAGCTGAGTACTTGAGAATGGTAAGGGTATAGTTAGTAGAGCTGAGCACAGCCACTCAGTATGCAGGTGCCTTTGGTTTTGTAAAACATTGGTCAGCTGGCACAATGTTGAAGGGATCGTAGGGAGTTATTGCACTGGCCGAGGAAAGGACACCCATTGGTGAGTAGTTATTGAAGGTTGTGTTCAAGAGATTTCATAGGGTATCAACTACTTTGGAGTTGAATGTGTTGTAAGCAACTTTGCTGGTATGACTTTATTAAGGTATGCCTTGATTCAGTGAGCTTTTAGTGAAGCAGAAGTGGTCAGATACTTGACAGATGAGGTGACCTTTGCAGTCTAAAATGGGTCCAGTGGGTATTGGCTGACAAGTGATTTTGCCAAGGAGTTTGGAGAAATTTTGAGCTAAGTGCAGTGGCTTTGCTCCCTAAAGAAATAAGTTTGATGAATCAGGATACTTTGGTTTTTCACTTTGTTGATGGTAAACTGGTTGTGACTAATTATAGTGTGATTTTGAAAAGGGACTTTAATCACAATGCCATGGTAGGCAAATATTCATAACATTCATTTCAGACAGAGAGAATGCCAGACTTGCCAAGTGAGGGTAAGTCTTCTGATTTTGTTAAGAGGAAGGACAGATGGGCATGTACAATTTATACATTTTATATAAGATAGCTGAAGTTTGTCTGATGAAAATTTGTAATGTTTGTTTTGTTTGTTTCCGGGACAAGGAAGTTGTTTAATCATAGGCTAGTCTTTCATATTTTGAGCTGCCTGGAGAGCTGAAATCAGACCAAGAGGAAAATGTATGGTCCTTGATGCAGCCTCATAGGGCATTGTTTGAAATGGGAAATAAGGTATGATGTGGTTTGACCTGTTACCTTGTTTGGAACAGTTCATCTTTGTAGCATCTACTTTTAAGGGAAGTGTGATTTAATGGGGGTGCCACTAATTTGGGTTCAGTACCAAAATGGAATTTGAAAAACTATTATGATTCACATGGGGGGGGGGGGGGCAATGATGTGGGCTCAGTACCAAATATGGAAGTTGTTATCTTGGATAATTAGGGATTTGTTTTTGGTGCAGTAGAAAATCCCAAGTGCTTTTGTGATTTGGCCTTCTATCATATCTATTTATTGGAGATGAGAGGTCAATGATTCATCCATCGAGTTGGTTAGTCATTTTATTAACAATGGGGTAGCAACAGGAGCCTCATCATTGGATTTCTTTGTAATTGAGAACTGGGACTTTGCAGAAAGAGATAGAGATAGAGTTTGGTTTAGGCAGGATGATATTCATTTAAGCATTATCCATGATCTTTTTACTGTGCATATATCATTATTTTTGAAGTATTAGATCATTGCATTAGAGGGATGAATTGTTGCATGGAGAATTTGGCCTGAGTGGGGAGAAAAGGGGAGGGAGACAGCCTTGCACACAGGTAACCCAGTGGGTCGGTTTATACATATAAACATTTCTCCATTTTCCATAAGAGCATTAATAAGTTTAGGTCAGGAGTTAGCAGTGATATATGCTCTCTTGGGAATTTCTGCTGTGTTCTGATATGCAAAGGAGTGGCATTTAATGTAACTTTCAAGGGTGAATGGTCTGTGAATGATGACAATTCCTATGTGGATGTTATGTTAATCATGTTTACACTGCTGCATTGAATTGAGCTCAATACATTAATTTGTTATGTTATTTATGACTTCAAGAGATTTAAAGGAAGGGTTTCATGAACAATAAATATCTGCAAGACAGACATTTTTGTTCATGGATGCCTGCCTGGTGTATAATTGGAGTACTGGGCAGAGTGGGCTTAGTGGTGGGGCAGGAAGTAGGGAAGAAAGGAAGTGAGTTTAGGTAGGGGAAGGGGGCTTTAGTATTTAAGGACAGGGGAATAGACTCTCAGACTATATTGCATGGGTGTTTGCATACACCCTCCAGCCCTTCTTGTGGTTAATTAGGTGGGATTAGGGGTGGTGCTGTTTGGGGTGGGTTTATGGACATAAACATCCCCCCTTTTCCTAAATTCATTAATAAGATTATGTCAGGACTGAGCAGCAGAGGCATAGCTAGCCTTTGAGCACTTGGGGCTGAGTACAGTGCCAGTGTCTCCCCCTGCTCTTCATTTGAAGAACTCATTGAACTGGCATACTGGCATGGTAACCAGGTAGCCATTCCCTCTCCTTCTTAAACTAGCAGAACAAAAAAAAAAGGCTTGTAATCAGGTACTTGGGGCTCATTAAATGCAGGAGCAAATCAAGTCCAATTTCTGTGTCCTGGCCCTAACCCACCTTTCTCAGATTTTTATTAAAAAAATAAAAATCACATTTTTTTTTCTTTAACTGGAAGCAAACTTCTTGTTACAAATGAAGCAAGTTGTTGCTACAATTTATAACCCACATGGAGCACTACAGCTCTTAGGCTTTAATAAAAAAACAATTTTTGTTTTAAATTGTAGAAAATAGCTTACTAAAATGTTTCAGTCAGTTGCTACAGTTTAGACCACACAAGGAGTGCCGCAATGCTCAGGTATAATGGCAAATGCAATATTGGCTTTTAAAACATGATGTGCACTAAAGAGCAATTAGAGACAAGATTGGATGGCTGATTGCACCCCCTAACACTTTGCACCCAGGGCAGTTGCCCCTTCACATTCCCTCCAATTATATTACTGGTGAGCAGTGATGGACATGCTCTAGGGAATTTCTGCTATGTACTGTAATGAGATGTAACAGTATTTAATGACATTCTCATGGGAGACTGGTCTGTGAATTCTGCCAGTTCCTACGTAGATTATATATTATTCATGCTGATATGGTTGCATTGGCTTACATTCAATACATTGATTTATTATGTTATTATGGTCTTGTAATAAACAAGTTGGTCACATGTCAATGAGATGTGATTATTTGCATCTTTATTGAAATTTAAAGGAATGGGTTCAGGAATGATAAATATTCAGTCAAGCAGCATAAAGTGTTTTGTTGTAAATGTAATGCTAAAGGACACCTCTACTTTGATTGTCCAGTGTTGTAATATGAAAGGAGAGAGAGTGGCAGGAAGAAGATGGAGCATGATGGTATAATTAAACAGTCCAGTGCTAGCACACTGGGAAAGGGCGATGAGCAGACACAATGATACAGAATAAAGTGACAGTGAGCAAACTGACAATACTATTTTGAATAAAAATGTATGACTGAAACATCATATAAGTATGAACAACTTTATCTAACAATGGAAGAGAAAGTGCTGGCACTTATTAAGTGGATCAAAGATTACTGTAACTTGAAAAAGGGAAAGAATGACAAAACATAAATTTAGAGCTACTTAGTAATGTATTCTTTGTGGAAGAGACACAAGTATGTTTGTTGAATAGGAAAGGATATGTGCTTTTTAGCATAAAACAAATAAAACATGGAAATTATTTGGTATATCAATTTTGAAAATGTATTAAGACATACCCAAAGATTCAGAAAGAGCCCCGTCACTTATAAAGACTTGAGCCAAAAGGTACTGTTCCCACAATGTGTAAAAATATGATTCATAGACATTTCTGCCATAATGAATAAAGACCTCATTATTAGCCAGTCTGCATGCCAGTTTGCATGATTTTGAATTGCCTGTAACTACATGGAGTTCAAATTAGCACTTTATTGTGATAGTGAACACTGGTAACCCATACAACAAATTGTACATGGACCTCACTCCAGTCACTCTCCAACAGACATGCACACATTCAAACACACACACACACACACACACACACACACACACACACACACACACACACACACACACACACACACACACACACACAAACACACACTACATAGTATTATTATATAAAAAAATGCCCTCTTTGGCAAACTGCTTTCCATGTCAAGGTTATATGGTTTAAAACAACACTTGGCAAAAGAGGGTTTTTATCTTTTAGAGTTCCTTTTTATCACAATATAGAATATCCTTGATGTCCTGTGTTTTCCCAAAACCACATCTTTTGTGCTGCCACGTATTATTCTATTATCTGTTTTACATATGTTTACAGCACAATATAAAGAGTATCTCTGGTGTTTATTGTTCTTCCCACCTCAGTTCTTTTGTGCTGCAAAACTGTGTCCTATTATCTTTTTAAATATCTTTATAGCACTATTTAAAGAGCATCATTGTGTCTAGTGTTGGATTTGCTCATTTGCCAAGGGAGTGTGGAGGTGTGACAATGCCCCCCCCCCACACACACACACACACACACACACACACACACACACACACACACACACACACACACACACACACACACACACACACGTGCACACACACGCATGCGCGCATACATGAGCATGCGCACGCACACAGACACACACATGCGCGCACACACGCAGTCACATATTCATGCATGTATGCATACATACAGGCCTCCCTCACCCAATTACACAAATTGATGCACTTACCTTTTCACCCATACACACACACACACACACACACACACACACACACACACACACACACACACACACACACACACACACACACACACACACATAACACATGTGCATAGACCTCTACCAGCATCTGTCTACTAAACTCCCCAGCACTTACTTGTAAAGCAATCTCACTCATTGGAGGTCATGGGTAAACATGAACTTTTTTAGCTGTGCTCCTTAAAATGGGTAGCTGCTGCAAATTATGCAGACGAGTTTTTCTCTGAACCACTCAGCTGTTTAAATGCCTTACTATAGGCATTTCTGGAGGGAGAACACATCATTAATTAACAAAGGCTACTCCTCTGGAATGACTCATTTACATGTGTGATAGGCTGGCTGCAGGCATACCCTGTGGTAGAGTTGTTTCTGAATCAGAAATTTTTACTGCCAGGTGTACACCAGGAAAAAACCTTGACGCAAACTTTCTGAATCCAGCCCAGAAGTAGATAAGATTGATAGAGTCTTTTTTTTTTGCAATCTGATTTTTTATTAGCATTTTTTTTTTTAAAGACACAAGTACATAAACAAATATAAGTCACACAATGCAAATAGGTTCAGAACAAAAAAGTGAAAATCTTCATACAATCTGCTTAGGAACAAGTATAGTCAGTTCTGATATAGTAAAAAGAAAAAAAAATTAAGCTTCTTTAAACAAGTGAGTAGGATATTAGCTAACATAGATGTAACAAAAATTTACTGACAGGTAATTATTTATGCAGGTGTGTGAAGGTGTATCAGTACACCTAAAACCCATTTGATTTAACTATATACAATATATACATACGACTGTCACTAAATGAATGGATGTTAGTATAAGAAAGTTAGAATATAGTGCCTGCACAAGTGTAGAAGGTATCGTAGGAGGTCATGACAGATGTAATCATTCAAGGGTTCTGTTAGAGATAGCTATTAAAGAGAGAAGGTATTTACCACAGAAGTAGCATTCCACATGAACAAGGTGAATTAGAGACAAGGGGATTAAGATGAGGCCCGAGGGACTGAAAGGAGGGATGGAGGTCTACCTAAGTAGGATGTTAATTAAGAGCATCTAGGAGGTTACTCTAATACTTCTGGAAGTAGATTAATTTCTTTTTGCTTGTTATCTTTAGTTTACTTGCCAAAACATATTTAACAGCCATCGATTGGAAGTCCTTCCAGGACATTTTGGCTCTGTCTAGCCAGTTTAAAGCAATGTAAGTTTTGAGAAGCGCACACAATGTCACACTAATATGCTTAGTTTCAGATTTAAATGAACCTGGGTAAATATTTAATAACGCCATTTCCCATGCTCGAGTTGACTTCATATATCCCATTTTCTCCAGCCGTGCTCTTAAGGAGCACCAAAGTTTATACACATTTTTACAGGACCAGAAAATGTGGAGTATGTCTGCAACAGAATTAGTGCAAGTTGGGCATAGAGGTGAGGCGTTTGGGTTAATTTTATTTAGAAAAGACGGTGTGTGATAGGCGTTATTGTTTACCATGAGCTGGGTATAGATTTGTTTTTTTTAATGGGGTTAATTTTATTGTTGCATCAATTGCATCAAGTTTTTGGCTGAGTGTAATTTCCCTGTTTTGTCCATCCCAGTATTTAGAGAATAATATATTGTCTTGGTGTTTTATTTTTGTTACTAGTCTATAGACCTTGGATAACATTTTAGACCTTGATAAAAGTTGGGTTATTAGTGTCTGGTAAAGTTGGTATTCCGGTGGGGAAACTGGCCTCATGTCAGTGACCAAAGAAATTAGGTATAGTATTTGTTTAATGATTATATAGTATGTTTTATTCACTGCCAAATAGGATATAATGTCATTAAATGGTAAGTCTTTGACTGTATAGAAGTCCCAAACTGTACAGTTCCTAAATGAGAGGTTAACTATCAAGATTTAGCATGTTGTTACCCAATATGAGATTTGGATTAAGATTAATTGCTTGGGCCATCACTAGAGAGTGTTGCAAGCCAAGGGATGTTTTCAGTGTTTGAAACCCATTGATATTTTTATTAATATAGGGTGAATTTTATGTTCTTTAAGAGTTTTATTGTTAAGAAAGAGAATTGCTCTAGGATTGAGATTGGACACTTTTATATGTGCATTATAAATTTTTATCCATAAGGGATTCCAGTCCTTGTTTGATTGTTGGAAGTTAGCAATGTGTATAATATGACTGGCAATAATTATATTGTAATATGTTAGAAAGTCTGGAAGGGCCAGACCTCCTCTATCTTTGGGAAGTGTAAGTTTGTTGTAGCTGATTCTAACATTTTTGGGGTGCCACATAAATTTCCCCAGCGTGACATTTACTTTTGAGAAAAAAGTGCTTGGAATGTTTAGGTTAAGGACGGAGAAGTGAAAAAGACGTTTGGGGAGGATATTCATTTTTTATAATAGCTACTTTTGAGAGAAGACATAGGTTAAGGCTCTTCCATCATGTGAGATCTTTAGTGACTTTAGACCATGTTTTGTACAAATTACCATTGATTAGCTGTTGTTGAGCGTGAGCAAAGGTTATACCCAAATATTTTAGGGAATAGTTAACTTTGATGTTTCTAGAATAAAGAATCATTTATGACCAAGGGGGTTTAGCAGAAAGATTATTGATTTGTTAGGGTTGATGGCGTAATTTGAGATTTGTGAAAATTTGTCTATTGAGTTTCGAATTTTTTTAAGTTCTGTTAAGGGTAGTTCTAAATAGATGTTTAAATCGTCTCCAAAGGCGGTATAATTCACTTGTATTTATACTGCGGTGTGGAACTTTTTCTGGCTTAGTTTTAGCAATAATGTTGTTGTTGTGTCTTTTGGCTTTTCCCGGTTAGGGGTCGCCACAGTGGAACTCCGGTCCACTAATGATTGGCAGTAGATTTTTACATGCCGAGTTGCCAGCCCTGATGCACAACCTTCAATGAAGGTATGCCCATTCACGCATGTCTCCACACAGAAGAAGCTTTAGTGGAGAATCGAACAGGACAGTGTCTTACTGTGAGGCAACAACGCTACCGCAGCATATAAATATTAAATAGGTAGGGTGAGAGTGGACAGCCCTGTCTTGTACTGTTTATAATCTGAATTGGCATGGAGTTTTTTTTGTTTATATTGAGGGTAGTGGAGGCCTTAGTATAGAGGGTTGTAACCATTTTGATAAATTCATCAGGGATGGAGAAGTATTTCAAGGTTTTAAAGAGGAACTTTAAGTTTACCCGATCAAAAGCTTTTTGGGCATCAACAGATAGAGCATATTTGGGGGATTTGTCTTGATTTGTTATATATGTTATGGCTTCAGTGGTTAAAGTGTTATCCCAAACATGTCTATTGTTCTTGAAACCCAGTTGGTTATGAGATATAATATGTGGTAATACGCTTTTTAGTCTATTTGCTAAGATAGACGATAAAATCTTTATGTCAATGTTAATTAAGGCAATTGGACAGTAGTCATTTGTGCTAACGTTATTGTCATTTGATTTTGCTATAAAAATGGTCTTGGAATTGTTGAGATATAAATCTGATATACCAAACTGAATAATGTAATTATAAACATTAAGAAGAATGGAGGCAAGTGTTTGCTTGAAGGACTTATAGAATTCTGACACATAGCCATCTAGGCCTGGGGATTTACCTGGTTTCAGCTTGTTTATGGCCAATGAGATTTCATTCCAGGTTATAGGTGCCTTAAGTAATTTAAAGTGATTATCACTTATTTTTGGAAAGTGTAATTCATTTAGGAAAGAGTCCTGAAGGCCTACTGATTCAAGTGTTTGGGGACCATAAATTTCCTCATATACTTCCTGAAAGACCTGAATGATTTCCTTATCTGTAAAACAGGAGTGACCCTTATGAATAATATGTTTTATTGTGGTAGGTGGGGGGTCTGATATTTATAATCCTAGCCAGGATTTATGAAGGCATTTGTGCCTATTCAACATACTTGTGGATAAGTCTGGATTCCATAAGTGAGTATTTATTAAGGTGTAGTTCATGAAGTTGTTTTGAATGGTGGATATTTGTTTCTCAATGTCAGGAGAGAACTTGGTTTGCAGTTCTAATTCTAGGTTTTTTTAGTTCTGTTTCTAGCACCAAAGTGTGGGATTTAGATTGTTTTTTAATTATAGAGGATTTTTGAATAAGAATACGTCTTAAAGTAGCCTTGGCAGCTGCCCATTGAATATCTAGAGGTATATTAGACATTTCAAAGGAGGTAAATGTCTGTAACAGGAATTCCTGAATTTCTCTATGGAGAGTCATGTTGTTCAGGAGGTTTGGATTAAGGGACCAACTTGTCAGAATGGAATTCAAATGGATATGTTTATATATATTTAATTGTAGGTTGATTTTGGCATGGTCAGAGATAGTTCTGGGGTCACTGCTATATATTATATCATAGGAGGCAAAAAAGTTGATATTAGAAAGAAGTCTATCCTGGACCAGGATTTATGGTAGGCAGAGAAGAATGTGTAGTTACTAATGTTGGGAACGTTCCTAAAGAGTTCAAAAGGATCAAACAAGTTGAAGACTTCCATCATATCTCTAAAAGTATTAGTAGTATTTATGGGTTGTTTATTGGTTTTACAGGTTCTGTCTGATTGTATTGTTCCAGTCCCCACCAAGGATCAGTAGATGATTGTATAATTTTTCAGTGAGCGAAAAGATTTCGTATAGGAACAAAGACTGATGTATACAGGAACCATAAACATTTAATATAAGTATTTCTTTTTTGTAGGACGGACTAGAGCATGTTAGGTAACACCATCCCCCATTTGGATCCCAGCCAGAGGTTGTAATTGAACCTTTGAAATAATTTTTTAACTATTATTGCTACTCCCTTGGAGACCGTGCTATCACCAGCCATTACAATTTGTTTTATCCATTTCTTTCTAGCATCATTTGTCCATTGGGTCGTAGTCATGTGTGTTTCTTGTATAAGAGTAATTTCAAATGAAGATTTTTGGATTAAGTGTAAAACTAGATTCCTTTTTTTATTATTTTGCAACCCTTTTATATTCCATGAGTCTATCAATAACATTTATCCAAGTAACTAGTGGGATGAGAGAGTCATGCTGTTATTATTAGAGTAAGAAGAGTTTACAGGGAAATGAGTTGTTATCTTAAGTAGAAATAGGCATTAGGAGTGAAAGCAGACAGAATTGTTTACCTTGAATGAGGAAAATTTAGGACAAAGATAAGGTAAGGTGACAGTCGCCTCTCTCAGATCTCTACCCATGCTTAACCACAATCTACAAATATCTGAAAGAGATAAGAAGACACTATTTACAAAAGTAACTACTTTACAAAAATTCTCAACATTCCAAAATCCAACTTATTACACACACATGTGCTTCTTGCTCTAAAGTATCCGTAATAAAAAAATAACTTTTTGACATATTGTATACATCAGCAAATGTATTTGGTTCTGACAGAAAGGATTTATCTTAACATTAGATTAGTGACTGATTGTACCTAACCCCGTTTGACCATACAGCAAATTCACCCTACTTCACAACAGCTATAAGACTGTAAAAAGAAACAATGCATTTGTCTATTTACTGACTGAGTCAGAGATCACAGATGAGTATAAAGCATCTTCATATCTGCAGAAATATTTTGTTTAAAAGCCTGAATAAGCTGTTATAAAGATGACACAAGGAGGAGTTTTATGAAGCTCCTTAAAGCCATACAACAGTTTCATGCTTTAGTGATTTCTGTTACTCAGCTGTTCAGAATGCCTTAGCAGGAAAAAAAATAACTGTGGGGGGATGCAACTGGGGTACTCAAAGCTAAGATATTTGCTCTATCTTAAAATTTGTTGAGGTTGCTTGATTTATATTTGCCAGAAAGCATTTATCCAGGTATATATGTTGCATTCACCTTTCCAGTCAGACCTCACAACAAGTAGTACTAGGTTGTTGTTAATGCAAGGTTTGGCTGAGGTCTAAAGCAGAGTATATCTGTATGTTAGTCAGCATTGAAAACCCTTTCTGGACTTTTGGATATAGAAAGCATGGGCTTTAGTATACAATAATACCCTACTTAACTGACTTTTGTGATACCCCTTAAACCTTATGATCATATACAATATTCTGTCTGCATTCACTGAATCTAACCAGCATACTTTATTTTGATGCAGATACAGTTCTATGGCCTCCTTTGTTTTCTCCTTATATAGTGCTTCAACACACTATTGTTACAAACTCCATCTATATCTGACTCTAGTTAAAATAACCCGGTAGAACCTAAAATGTAATACTTGCTTCCTTGCACTACTATATCAATGAATGGAGGCGATGTTATACTTCCCCCATACTCCCTGATTATCATATTAAAACTGCAGCATTCTTCCTGTTAATGATGTAGCTACATTGTTTTTGAATGAAATTGGGACAGCAATACTTTTGCGATCTTTCTAGCTTATTCACATATATTTATAAGCGCTTCTGTCTTTATTAGAAATGTATTTAAATCAGGTAATTAGAGCCGAAATATCCTTATACAGATAGTAGTGCTACGCCCAGCATTGAGGCATTGGTCTCACAAAGAAATCAAGTGCACATTCCTTAAAGAGATTAAGTGTAACAGTATAACAGATCATTTGACCACAGTGGGCTTTAAAACAATTTAAATGACAACCAAGGTTTAAACTATGGATATTTAAAATCTAGGGCTAAAAGATAAACATTAATAGACAGTAGTGGGAGTATGGACAGACTAAGTAGATGTACATATAATTAAACAGATCTGATAGTATAGCACTAAAGATAAGCTAATGAAATGCAGTTGGTAATGACTTTGACACAGCCCTTTGTTCAAATTAATAAGAACTGTCAAAATTTTTCCTTTGACATTACACACACACACACACACACACACACACACACACACACACACACATACACACACACACACACACACACACACACACACACACACACACACACACACACACACACACACACACACACACACTCACACACACAGGCACCCTACCCTAACATTTACCCTCAAATAGTACTGACACCCGTTCTGTACTCTTCTTTCTTCTCCCTTACTGTCCATGACCTTCAACTATTTCCTAGATTTGTATCTTCTGTTTACTTCCTGAATCATAAAAAACCTCATAATCTGTCCTAGTCTGAGTTGCTACTTGTGAAAACATGTATAGCAGAGTGAAAAATTATTTATTTGTTTAAGCTATATGTAGTTCCCTGAGTATATGACTTTTATATATTGTATGTTATGTATACTATTTAGTTTTATACACTTTAAATCTCTGTAAAACTAATTGCTTTGTAAAATCCTTTTTTTTTGCCTTTTTTATGATGTGGCAGCAGGTGATTCAAGTAGATTATCTGGCAGTGGTAAGCACACAGAAGACAGTGTTTCCTAGTCAGCAGCCATTTTGGAATCAAGATTGATAGAGTCTTAATGTTATGTCAAAGGTTTATTTATAATGGGAGGCTGAGGAAAGTTTATGCAATCAAAATGGGATGTGACAGAAGTCTTTAATATGATTAAATTTTTGGGTGTGGCAAAAAGGTCAGTGGTTGAATTTCCTACTGTTTTCAATATACACAGTTATGTAAATATATACATCGGTTGCTGAGTTGCTTTTAATGTCAAATAAGTTCTACATTGGTTTTTATAATAACAAACTCCCTAATGGAGATGGAAAGCTTCTTCTTGTTCAGAAAGTGGAGGAGTGGAAATATTCATTATGTAACTGATTATAATTCAGAAACTAAACAAGCAGATGTACAGATGACAAAAGTACACATATACATACCGGATCGGTCGAGGCCCGGGTTAACAACGAACGCCACCAGTACTGTTGGCCAACAGGGCTGGCAGAAATTGGGCTGCTGTTGGCCGAAGGAGGAGAAGAGGCAGAAGGCATGGCCGAAGGCAGGTAAAGGCTAGGACTGTGGTAGTGAGGGTCAGAACTTTGAATGTTGGCAGTATGACTGGTATAGGGAGAGCGCTAGCTGATATGATGGACCGAAGGAAGGTTGTTATATTGTGTGTGCAAGAGACCAGATGGAAGGGGAACAAGGCTAGGTGTATCAGAGGTGGGTTCAAATTGTTTTATCATGGTGTGGATGGGAGGAGAAATGGCGTAGGCATTATCCTGAAGGACACAACTTGAAAAGCAACAACTAACTGGTAAAAAAAAAACAACCAGGTTCGACCACACACAAATGCTTTATTGGTAAAGCAATGGACCATCAGAGGATGAATTATCCTGATGGAGCAGTATGCTAAGAGTGTTTTGGAGGTGAAAGGAGTGTCGGATAGAGTGATGTTTATGAAGCTGGAAATTGATGGTGTAATGATTAATGCTGTTAGTGCATATGCTTCACAAGTTGGGTGTGCGATGGATGAGAAAGAAACATTTTGGAGTGAGTTGGATAAAGTGGTGATGACTGTATCCAAGGGTGAGAGACTGGTGATTGGAGCAGATTTCAATGGGCATGTTGGTGAAGGGAGCAGAGGGGATGAAAAAGTGATCGGTAGGTATGTTGTTAAGCAAAGGAATGCAGAATGTCAGATGGTAGTGGATTTTGTGAAAAGGATGGACATGGCTGTGTTGAACACATATTTTAACAAAAGGGAGGAGCATAGGGTGACATACAAGAGTGGAGGAAGATGCACACAGGTGGATTATATCTTATGTACAAGGGCCAGTCTGAAGGAGACTGGAGACTGTGAAGTGGTGGCAGGAGAAAGTGTAGTTAGGCAGCATAGGATGGTGGTTTGTAGGATGACATTGGTGATCAAGAAGAGGAGGATGAGTGTGAGGGCAGCACCAAGGATCAAATGGTGGAAATTGAAAAATGGTAATTGTGAGGTGATGTTCAGGGAAGAGTTAAGACAGGCACTGGGTGGCAGTGAAGAGTTACCATATAGTTGAGTAACTACAGCAGTGCTAGTAAGAGAGATGGCTAGAAAGGTGCTTGGTGTGACCTCTGGAAAGAGGAAGGTGGACAAGGAGACCTGGTGGTGGAATGAAGAAGTACAGGAGAGTATACAGAGAAAGAGGGTGGCGAAGAAGAAGTGGGATTGTCAGAGAGATGAAGAAAGTAGACAAAAGTATAAGGAGATGAGGTGCATGGCAAAGAGAGAGGTGGCGAAGGCTAGGGATAAGGCGTATGAAAGGTTGGACACTAAAGAGGGAGAAAAGGACCTGTACTGATTGGCAAGACAGAGGGACTGAGCTAGTAAAGATGTGCAGCAGGTAAGGGTGATAATGATAAGTGATAAGGTAAGGATAATGAGGGAAACATACTCACAAGTGAGGAGAGTGTGTTGAGCAGATAGAAAGAGTGCTTTGAGGGGCTGATGAATGAAGAGAATAAGAGGGAGAGAAGGTTGGATGATGTGCGGATAGTGAATTATGAAGTGCATTGGATTAGCAAGGAGGAAGTAAGGATAGCTATGAAGAGGATGAAGAATGGAAAGGCTGTTGATTCAGATGGCATACCTGTGGAAGCATGGAGGTGTTTAGGTGAAATGGCAGTGGAATTTCTAACTAGATTGTTTAATGAAATCTTGGAAAGTGAGAGGATGCCTGAGGAATGGAGAAAAAGTGTTTTGGTACAATTTTTTAAGAATGAGGGTGATGTGCAGAGCTGTAGTAACTACAGAGGGATTAAATTATCAGTCACAGCATGAAGTTATGGGAAAGAGTAGTGGAAGCTAGGTTAAGAAGGGAGGTGATGATTAATGATCAGCAGTATGATTTCATGCCAGGAAAGAGCACTACAGATGTGATGTTTGCTTTGAGAGTGTTGATGCAGAAGTACAGAGAATGTCGGAAGGAGTTGCATTGTGTCTTTGGGGATTTAGAGAAAGCATATGACAGGGTGCCTAGAGAGGAGTTGTGGTATTGTATGAGGAAGTCGGGCGTGTCAGAGCAGTATGTAAGAGTGGCACAGGATATGTATGAGGGTAGTGTGACAGCGGTGAGGTCTGTGGTGGGAGTGATGGATGTGGTTAAGGTGGAGGTGGGATTACATCAAGATTCAGCTCTGACCCCTTTCTTATTTGTAATGGTGATGGACAGGTTGACAGACGAGATCAGACAGGAGTGCCCGTGGACTATGATGTTTGCAGATGACATTGTGATCTGTAGTGAGAGTAGGGGAACAGGTGGAGGAGACCTTGGAGAGGTGGAGATATGCTCTAGAGAGAAGAGGAATGTAGCTCAGCAGGACTAAGACAGAATATATGTGTGTGAATAAGAGGGAGGATAGAGGAATGGGGAGGATGTAGGGAGTAGAGGTGGCGAAGGTGGGTGAGTTTAAATACTTGGGATCAACAGTTCAGAGTAATGGTGAGTGTGGAAGAGAGGTGAAGAAGAGAGTACAGGCAGGGTGGAGTGGGTGGAGAAGAGTGTCAGGAGTGATTTGCGACAGACGAGTACCAGTAAGAGTGAAAGGGAACGTCTACAAGAGGGTAGTGAGACCAGCTATGTTATATGGGTTGGAGACAGTAGCATTGACAAAAAGGCAGGAGTCAGAGCTTGACGTGGCAGAGTTGAAGATGTTAAGATTTGCACTGGGTGTGACCAGGATGGACAGGATTAGGAATAAGTATATTAGAGGGTCAGCCTAGGTTGGAAGATTTGGAGACAAAGCCAGAGAGGCAAGATTAAGTTGGTTTGGACAAGTGCTGAGGAGGGATGCAGAGTATATTGGAAAAAGATGCTAAGGATGAAGCTGCCAGATAACAGGAAAAGAGGAAGGCCTAAGATAAGGTTTATGGATATGGTGAGAGAGGACATGTAGGTGGTTGGTGTGACAGAGCAAGATGCAGAGGACAGGAAGAAATGGAAACAGTTGATCTGCTGTTTCGACCCCTGACGGGAGCTGCCGAAAGAAGAAGAAGAAGAAGAAGAAACAAGCAGATGTACTTATGTAAACTGAAGCTTGTGTGATGTATTAGATGTAATAGTGACAGTGGCTCAAGAAAGTGGTTTAGATGACATGACTTGTTTAGTCAACAAATATTATCTACAGGAATTGTCCAGGAGATTGGCAGTGGAGAGGTGCACAGCATCAGAAGACTCATATTCAGCATGATGAAACCCTGCAAGGAGCAAATTTGCAGCTTCTAGTGTTCCATGCATACTTCCTGTTCACCAGGCTTATAGTTAGCTGGAGATGAGAGAAACAGAGAAATATACAGAGTTACAAACAACATATGAAACTGAGCCGGGGAGTAAGAAGAGAAAAAGTACCAGTATGTCCAGATGAAGAAAAATCTAGTTATCTGCATTGTGCCTAAAATGGCTAAACCACTGGACAGATATATGGCTTAATACAGCAGGCAGTAATTTATTAAGGAACTGAGACATTTTATGATTTAACATTTGAATCAATTTGTTGAACACTTTTCCTTTAAACTTGTTTCAAAAATGTTTCTGTGGATGAATGTATTCTGCAAGCATGAACATTATGGGTAAACATTATGAATAAAAATAGTGATTTTGCAATGCAGAACTGATAATGTCTCTGAGTTAGAGAACTTAATTTGCTGTGAAGAAAAATATGAATGGAAGAAATGTATGGAGTGCACCATGGGAAATATGGGTTATGAGGCTTATAGTGAATGCAAGTGACAATGAGTTGCAAAATATCTTTGTGTCGTCATTTAAATGGGAATAGAAGGACACTGTATTGTGCAGGTTAGCAAATTTCTTTTCCTGTGGGAGTGATATGTATTGAATGTGACAAAATATAATCCAACCAGTGTGAAGAAATAAGACATGAAGTGAAACTGGGTTTAAAATATTCTGTGTGTACTAAGTAAAGGAGTTATGGTCTGAATGTCCAGATGGATAGAACAGAAACAAAAAGGTAAAAGAAAGAGAAAGGGAATCAGCCATGAGGTGCAAGATGAGTAACGTGTTATTTGAAAATGATACAGTGTCTAAAGAAGCAGATATGTTAGGAACTGAACATGAAATTGGTTCTGAAAGTGAAGAATAACAATATTGAAAGGAATTCATGTATTTATTTATTTAGTTGACATTTGTTTACCAGGCAAGTCCGACTGGGCATGGATCCCATTTCCAGCAGAGGCACAGGGAGAAAAGCTCCAACATACATACTTCAATTAATAAACTAAATTAGTGTAGCTAGTAGCTGTAGCATGGTCCATATACAGGTTTGCTGCATCTAGATCTGTTTGTAGTGTTTGTTGTATTCTGAACACATTTTCCAAGCCATATTTGATTGGAAGGGCCCTTCTGCACCCTTGTGAGAGAAGTGTGCTGACTGGAACCTGTCTGGTGAAGGGTGATTGATCTAGGGCTTGGAGTAAGCACCTGCACTGGTTCTTTTGAGGGTTTTTTTTTTAAGTGTTTAGCTTCAGGTATTTAAGCCCTGCATTGGAGCGTGTTTCTGCTTGTTTGAACAGAGCTGAACTGAGGTCGGTTACCAGCCACAACTCTGAGCTGAGATACCAGATGACTAGAAGCTTGCTTCCAAAGAATCATACGTTTTTATGCTTGATTTTATTATTTACCTCACTTTTTATTGTGTTCTGCTTATTTAATACTGTACTTTAATACTGTAAACTAAACTGCACTGTTTGTGTTGCATGCGCATGCTTTACTGTACCTGTTAAATCATATTTTGTTGCTTTTTTCACTGTTTGCAAAGCTTTTTTTTTGCTATGTTCGCTGTTTGCAAAGTAATTGGTGCTATTTTTCACTGTTTACAAAGCATCTGTTCTGTTTGTTCTGTTTTCCTGCTAAGCAGTGCTTTAAATAACTGATTTGTTTACTGTTTAAAACATTCTTTAGTGTCTTCTTGTGTTTTCTTGCTGTTTAAGACATTTTTAGTGTCTCACTGCTGCTTTTTCTGCTGTTTAAAGCAGTTTTTAGGGTTCCCCACCTAAATTAGTGAGCTAGTAGCTGAAGCATAGTCCTGATACAGGATTGCTGCATCAGGGTCTGTCTGTAGTGGCTGTTGTATTCTGAGCACATTTTTCAAGCCATCTTTCATTGGAAGGGGCCCTTCTGCACCCTTATGAGATAAGTGTGCAGACTGGAACCTGTCTGGTTAAGGGTGACTGTTCTAGGGCTTGTGGTAAGCACCCTCATTGATTCTTTCAAGTTTTTTTTAACTTTTTTTTTTTTTAAGTTGTTTAGCTTCTGATATTTAAGCCCTGCATTTGAGTGGGTTTCTGCTTGTTTGCATGTCACACAGCTCCACATACTGCCGTGCAAATGTGCGCCGTAGTTAGATAATTTCAATAATTTTTCCCTTACATACAGCTGTAGTACATTAGTGTCATCCTCATCTTTAGTACATCTCTAGTCTAAGAAGTATTGCTTGTGAGCTGTGACCTATTAACCACCAGCCAAAAATCCCATCAGTAATACCCATCTACAGAGCACCTCCTAGATCAGTCCTGAAAGCACCCCCTTTGTGATAACAGTTCTTCAACCTAGCATTATGGACAGTTGGACTACCCATGTTTCTTCTGTCAGCCTTGTTGACTTGGGTCTCCAGAAGCAGTGTAGCAAATGCTTCATGTACACTTACAACCCTCTACTAATAACTCACTCTAGTACAGAGTGTGAGAGATGTATCTACACCAAGAATCTTGAATCCCTGCTCTGTAGCACTCGAAACGGTAATGCTGAAGAGGTTATCAACTCACCAATCACTACTCATACACCTAGAAGCACTACTCATACACATAGTATGCATCCAACACATAAATCAACATACATGTAGGTTCTCTCAAAAAACTTACTGAAACATCAGAGACCTCCAAAACAAAAGACTGTTACAATTAACACAGTTTCCACAGCACCCATGACACACAGCAACACCAGTTTCTCATCTACCAAGCCCTTAAGTTGTAACACTCAAAAAACTAATTTTCTTGTCATTGGAGACTCCATAGTGAGACACACTGATGTCTCATGAACCACCTTAGATAAGGAGAAAGTCACAGTCAGCTGCCTGCCCATTGCCAGGATTCATCAGATTATACATGCACTCAGGTCTCATGGCAAAAAGTACCATTATGACTCTTTCATAGCTCATGTAGGAATGAACAACCTGAGACATACCTCAAAGCCAAGGATAACCATAAGGCTTTTTGCAGCTACATACATAGCCTAAAAGGTAGGACCCAAGCATGTGCTGAACTAATGATTAATGGTATCATACAATCTAATCCCACAGAGGTAGCAAACCTGTTAGTGGACAGATTTGGTGAAATTTTCACTCCTTTGTCCCCTACAAACTTATCACAAACCTTGCCCCCAACTCCCCTCCACCTTATATATCTGAAGAGAAGATCATTAAAGCCTTGTCTAAGGCAAAAACACAGCCTGTATAGGACCAGACAGCATCCCAGGCTGTCTTCCAAACAAACTAAAACACGAACTAGCATCACCATTAACTACCTTATTCAATCTCAGCCTAATCACAGGTTTTGTTCCTGTGGAATGGAACACAGCAACAGTTATTCCCCACTGCAAAGGTGGCTTAGCAACAGAGTCATGGAATTATAGACCCATAAGTCTGACCAGCCTCATCTGTAAAGCCATGGAACGTATCATCATGGACCACATAAATAAAGACATAGATGATGTCCAAACCCTGGATCTGACCTAATTCAGCTTCTTCAATATTGGATTTCTTTGAAAATGTGACTAGGGCCATTGACGAGGGCAAATCTGTGCAAAAAGCATACCTTGACTTGGCAAAGGCCTTTGACACAATCCCCTACTCAGGCATTACCGATAAACTTAGCAAACTGAATGCAAGCCCCTTTATTGTAAGATGACTGTCAACTGGCTCACAAACCGGTCACACACTATCAAAGTGTGTGACTCCACATCAACCAGCAGACCTATCACCAGTGGGGTGCCACAAGGGTCAGTGCTAAGTCCCTTACTGTTTGGTATATACTTCTCAGAAGTTCAGGTGAAAACTAAGAGGCTGTGGCTGACCAAGTTTGCAGATGACTGCAAACTGGGTGCAATTATTGAATCCCCATATGATGTCAGTATATTTCAGGAGGGTCTCACACAGACCAACAAGTGGTGCCTTAGTCACTGTCCCAAACTGAATGAAAAGAAATGCATCATCATTGCCTTTGGTAAAAGCATTGTCCCTTCACACTATCAAATTAACAACAATAATACCCTATGCACCTATGAAGTGGAAAGATATCTGAGATCACAAGTAGATTTCAACCTAAACTTTGATGACCATGTATCTTCTGTAGTAAGGAAGGCTTTCTATGTAGCACACTTAATTAGCAAAAGCACTACCTCTAGAACAAAGGAGGTTATAAGACCTCTATACTTATCAATCACACCCAACATTGAGTATAATGCCCCTTTCAGCATGTACCATACAAAACACCTGCAACAGTTGGAGAGACCTCAGAGGTTTCTAACTAAGAAGATCAAGGACTCAAGCATGTGCATTACCAGTCTGACTAAAGTCCCCATCACTATACTCTGTATCATATAGACTTCTTAGAAATGATTTATGCCTGGCTTACAGAAAAATCTCTGAACCATATCTAATGAATTTGCTGCATAGGTTCATAGGTTCATAGGTTGGTAATAGGCTATCAGACCTAGGGACCTAAATATGGCCTGTGCCTTAACAATGCTGGCTATTTCTTCCCACATTACTTAGATTTTTGGACTGCCTGTGCAGCATGGCACTGGCATTGATCCCTGGATGAGTGGATGGTTCTCCCATCTAATCGCAAGGTTCCTCTTGAAGAGGTCCAAAGACTCTGCTTGTCATGTATGGGCAGTCATTCCAGAGTCTGGGAGTCTCTGGGTCAGGAACCTATCCCTCCAGCATGTTTTGTTTATTGTGATGACAAGGTTTAGATTCCTGGAGCGTGTAAGCTCCTGGGATTGGGATTCCTATGTAGTGCATGTCCAACAGCTCTGGGTTTGACATGGCATTGAATATTAAACCACAATCATAGGATACCCTTAGTGTACAATCAATAGTGGTAACCAATGGTAAAGATATTAAGCTGATTTTAAATGGCGAGATCTGCAGTTTAGGCCTGTGATTCTTTTAGTGAGGTATTTTGAGGCCTTTCCAGTTGTTGCAGATGTCTTAAGAGGTACATACCAAATGGGGCATTGTATTCTATAATGGGTCTAATGAGGGATGAGTACAGTGGGACAATGACCTCCTTTTTTCTTGATGAAAAGCCCTTCATGATGAGGTGTGCCACATAGAAGGATTTCCTGACTCTTGTGGCGATGTGGTTATCGAAGGTGAGACCACTGTCCACCTGTGTCCCTAAGTCTCTTATCACAGTTTCTGTGTTTAGTGTACTGCCACCTATATGGTAATTCATGGATACATGTTTTTTCCCAAAGGGGATAACAATACATTTCTTGGCATTGAGCTTGAGCCCATGGCTCTGGCACCAAGCATCTGTTTCTGTAAGGTCCTTTTGTAGAGTATCCACATCATTTGGGGATTCAATAATGGCTCCCAGTCTGCAGTTATCTGCAAACTTTGTTAGCCAGAGTCCCTTAGTGTTGACCTGTACTTCAGAGAAGTAGATGCCAAACAAGAGTGGCCCCAGGAATGAACCCTGAGGTACTCCACTTGTCACTTGTCTGGAGCTGGATTTGGAGTCGGCTACTTTTACAGTGTGGGTTCTATCAGTAAGCCATTTAGCAACCCATTGGGTGACATAGGGATTAATGCCCAACTTAGTAAGTTTATCTATGATTCCAGAGTGGGGGATGGTGTCAAAGGCCTTGGCAAGGTCTAGATAGGCTGTGTGGACCACCTTACCCTTGTCCATGGCTCTGGAGACTGATTCAAAGAAGTCAATCAGGTTCAGGAGACAAGATCGGCCCTTCACAAACCCAAACTGGGTGGGGTCCAGTGTTTGAAGGTTGCCAATGTCTTTGTTTATAAGTTCCATGATAATACGCTCCATGGCCTTGCAGATAAGGCTTGTCAGACTGATTGGACGGTAGTTTCTGGGATCCAAGGTGGATCCCCCCTTGTGGATTGGGATAACTGTAGCTCTGCACCACTCAGTGGGCATGAAACCTGAGGTGAGGCTATGATTAAACATGACACTTAGGTGAGGTGCCAGTTCATACTGTAGTTCATGTAGTACACAGCCCGGGATGTCATCTGGTCCCATGGATGCTGTATTCTTGGCTTTAGAGAGTGCGTTTTGTACCTGTGTGGCCGTTATTACTGGAATTTGGCAATCTTCCGGTATTGATGAGAGGGGGGTGAAGCTGGCACTGAATCAATCTGCCAGGATATTGGCAATATCCTTCGGATCAGTATATTTAATGCCATTCTGTTTTAGCTCAGAGCAGATCTGAGCATTGCCATTTAGATTCTTGACATAGTTATAGAATGCTTTGTGGTTGTCTTTGGAATCTTTGGCAATTTTATTTTTGTAACTAGCTTTGGAGGATTTTATGAGGCATCTCAATTTCTTACTGAGGCTAGTAAGGGAGTTTTTTGCATCCTGGGATTTTCCTCTTTTCTGCAAAAGTTTCTTCCTTTTGTTGTAAAGTTTGTTTATGGCAGGGGACCACCAGATTGGCTTCCTTTTTTTGGATGAGAGCATTTTGGGATGGCAAGATTCATGCATGAGTGGATGTTCTCGTACAGTGCCTTAGTGTAGGATTCAGCAGTTGAACTTTCAGTTCCCGTCTGCATGGGTGTCATGAAGTTTGTCACTTCTGACTTGAGTAGCATGAAGTTGGCTTTGGAGAAGTTTTTTATGGTGGTTTCTTTACTGGGGGGTGGGGGTGAGATGTGGATGTTAAGGGTGATTAGCTTATGGTCAGACCTGACTAACGAGGGGTTGACCATAGGTATGGAGCATTGATTTCCCATGTTGGTAATGACCAGGTCTAGGATATTGAGCCCTGGTGGGACTATGGATTAGTTGATCCAGGGCATTGGAATTTATGAATTCCAAGAACCGTTGCACAAAGGTGTTGGGACATGAGTAGTTTTCCCAGTTAATGGCAGGGTAGTTAAAATCACCCAGTATTAGGGTGTTTGGTTCTATCTTAATATTTTCCAGTATGTTTAGAAAGGTGTAGTGAGAATCTTGGGGTATGGTGGGGGATCTGTAGCAAGCTACAGTTTAGATTGCAGTCTTACCTAGTGTTAGTTGCACTTGGAGAATTTCAGACACATTGTGTTGGCCAGCTAGCCTGGTAGTGTGAATATCCTTGGTGAATATTGACACTCCTCCACTTTTAGTGTTTCGGTCCTGGTTTGGTGGCCAAAAAGTGTGGTAAGAGTTGTAGCCTGGTATTGCAGGGGTGCTCTCTGGAGCCTTGAACCAGGTCTCAGTTACTGCACAGATATCGATGTTCTCCATTTTTAGGAGTGCCTTGAGAGAGTGCATTTTGAGGTTTACACATCCATAAATTAAACTGGACTACATCTATCTTGTCCAGGGACCTAAATATGGCCTGTGACTTGAATAGGGCATGCTGGAGGGTCAGATTTGTCTCCCAGCAACTGCTAGATTTTTGGAATAGGCTGCCAATTTATGTGCAGCATGGCACCTCTCTGGCATTGTTCAAAAGGAACCTGGATGAGTGGATGGTGCACCATAAATTCTTACATGGAATAGTGCCCACAACCCCACTGGACATGGGCAGTCATTGCTAAATACATTCCTGGGTATTGGCTAGAGTATCTATGGTATTAACATTGGTATGAAATGGCTAGGCTTGATATAACTTCCAGGTCAATAGCCTAGTAACCTCCTGTGATCCTATGATCCTATGAAGTGCAGTAACAAATGGTAGAATTGACATAGAGCGTAAATAAAGTCAGATGAGAAAATCAAACGGTGAATATTAAACCACAATCATAGGATACCGAAAACTTAGTAAAGTACAATCAATAGTGGTAACCAATGGTAAAGATATTAAGCATTTTAAATATCGGCAAAAGACTAAAAGAAAAGAAAGAGATTTTGCAGTCGGGGGAGATTAGGAAATGGTTCTGAAACTGAAGAATAAGAATTTCGAAAGACATTTATTTATTTGTGTAGCAATTGTTTACCAGGAAAGTCAGACTGGGTATGGATCCCATTTTCAGCTGAAGCCCGGGAAGAAAAGCTCCTACATACGTGGTTGAATTAATAAACTACATAATATTATCACAGGAAGTGCAGTACCAAATAGTAAAATTGACATGCAGGGTAAATAAATTCAGATCAGAAAATCATACAGTGAATATCAAACAACAATTATAGGACACTGAACACCTAGCAAAGTACAACCAGTAGTGATAACCAATGGTAAAAATGTTAAGCATTTTAAATATGGGCAAAAGACTAAGAGAAAGGGAAGAGTTTGCAGTTAGATTAGGAAATCGAGTTAAAGTAGGGAGCTATCGGAGAAGTAACTGGTACTTTGGCTAATAAGAGAAGGGGAGAAAGAAAGGGAATGAAGAAGGAAGAAGGGAGAGAGAGGAGACAAAGGAATAGAAGGAAAGAGTAACGGCTAGTGTCAGCCTGGTGTAAGACATGTACAGAGCGATGAGTTAAGGAGAAATATCTTTAGAGATTCTTGAATATGTGACTACATGGCATTGCTTTAATATCTGTAGGAATACTGTTTCAGCCCTTGGCTACTGAGTAGGAATATAGGAAGTGACCGATAGATTTTTTTCAGTTTATGGATTTCAAGGAAGTGTTTCTCAATGAGCAAAGATGGTGATTAGGGAGGTAATGTTTAAGAATGGTGCTGGTTGCTGGGCAGAATGAGGATTTGTATACCATTTTATGAGCAAGGAGGAGTTGGATGAACTTGAGGTAGTGAGGCAAGTCAGTTTAAATGTCTGAGGGCAGACCAGTGGTGGGAGTTGTATGATTGACTGGCTGCAAATCTAGCTACTTTCTTATAGCAAAACTCAAGTTTTGATCTTAGGGAGATCTGAATATTGGGAAAAATGGGTGAGGGATATAGAAATGAAGGAAGGACGTATGTATTGGCTAGATGTATAGAGCATGCCCAGTTTTTTGTGTGTTGCTTTTATACATTTTTGAATATGAAAATCAAATTTCAGTTGATCATCTATTTTGACATCAAGTAACTGTGTGCAATGTACAACTTCAGTATTATTGAGAGAGGATACTTTGAAGGTGTATTTTATGTGTGTTTGGGATTTGGGGATAAATAAGACCAGTTTTGTTTTATTTGGATTTAGGAAAAGCTAATTGTCCCTGAACCAGTTTTCAATAAATTTGAAAGCCTGTGGAGTGATAGACTGTAACTGGGAAAGACTATTAGATGAGCAAATGACAGTGGAGTCATCTACATATTGTATAAGTGTAGCTTGTTGGGAGAATGTATGTAGATCATTTATAAATGGGTTAAAAAAGAGAGGGCCAAGGACAAAGTCTTTTGGGACACTTGTATTAACTGAGAGAAAAGATGAGTAAGTAGAGAGCCATTTAACTGACTGTTGTTGATTAGATAGGTAGCTAGAGAACCAAGTGACTGTTGTACTTGAAAAGCCTAAAGCAGACATTTTTGAGAGTAGTTTGGTATGTGAGACTGGCTTGAAAGCTTTAGAGTGATCTAAAAAGAGAAAATAAACTAAATTGTTATCTCTGGATTTAATGATGTGTTCCAAAAAGGCAACAAGGGCAGTTGTGCTATGATCTTGGTGAAAGCCATATTAAGTAGAGGTTAATAGATTTTCTTGGAGTAAGTATTGTAAAGGTTATTGATGAATACATTTTTCTATGAACTTGGAAAGAGGGGCAAGATTGTTATTTCAGTGGAGTTTCCCCCTTTATGAAGCAGAATGATGCAATTTTTTTCAGATAGATGACGCATATGACTCATGAATGGATTGATTTATCAAGATACAGATTGGGTAGGCAATAGAGGGGGCAGCAACCTTTAGATATTCATATGGAAAATTGTCTACAGAGGATGAGCAGGGGTTAAGTTTGTGTAATAATTTCTTTATATAGGAAGTTAAGACAGATTTTAAGTTGAAAGTAGTATTGTTAGAGCTTTGAAGTTTGTCAGGGTTGGCAGGATTCTGTAGGGAGTTTTGGGTGAGGATTGATACTGAGTCTGTAATGCTGGAGTTAAAGTTAGAAGCAATTTCTGAGGGTGAAATGCCTGGAGAAAGTTAATGGATACTAAGGGTACCAGGGTATAATATTTTCTTGATAGTGGACCAGCATTTTTTGGGGGGGGGGTTGTGTTTTTGATTATCTTCTGGGTTGAAGTAATAATATTTCTTATCAGCAGTAACTTGTTTTTTGTCATGAAGTTGTATGTAGATCTGTAGATAGGTTGAGATTTGCATTTTGACCAGTTTATTCAAGCTTTGTCTCTTTTATACATTAATTATCTACTAGAAGGGGATAGCCAGGGTGATTGGGTGGATTTAATTCTCTTTTTTCTTATAAGATCAAGGCTATTGAGAATGTCAAGAAGTATTGTATTAAATTTTAGAGCAGCATTATCCAGTGGTGAGGAACAGAGGAAGGGCCAATTAATGTTATTGCGGATGTTGTTAAAGATCTTGGAATTGAAATTTGAGAGGTTACAACAGTCTTTATAAAGGTCTTGTATGATATGGTAAGTTGCTAGTCTCTGAACATATGTGGGATGGTGATTGCTGAGGGAGTTTGGGTGGGTTTTCGGAGAGTCCTAAAGGTTTGGATTTGAGACTCGGATCCAGTCCAGAGTAGCTCCAGTGTTATTAGCTTTGCTGAAGCGAGTATGGGAAGTTATGAGTTATTTGAAACCCTATAGACTGATACTAGTGGAAGAGTAGTCTGATGTGAAGGCTTGCCAGTTAATATTGAAATCAATAAGAATTATTATTTCATGAGAAATGGAACTAGATAGCCAGTGTAGGATGTATTCCAGAATAGGGATGTTATTTCCTGGGGAATATATAGGGCAGTTATACGTAGTGTTTTATGCAGATTTAATTTACAGTAAGATACAAGGATTCAGCAGACAGGAATTTAGGCAGAGAAATAGAAGGAGAGACAGATATATGGTTAGAAAACATGATTGCATCACCATCATCTTTTTATTTAATTTGTCAGAACTGATAATAGTATAGCTTGTAGGAGAATTTCAGAGCATTTTATTTGTGGTTTGACCCAAGTTTCTGCAAGAATAATAATGTCTTGTGAGTAATGAGTGAATCCAGTAATGAAACTGAGAGACTATACTTTCAATATACATGGGTATGATTTCCAAAATTTTAGTAGATGTTGTTACAGTAGAAGAGGGAGTGGATGGATAAGAGAGGCAGTCAAGACCTGAGTTTGGGTGGACATTGCCACATATTGTGATCTTTCTACAGTATGCATAGACTAGTGAGGGTTTAGGTATGTTAGTATTAAATTTAAATTTTACCTTATTTGAGTTGGGAGAAGGGTTAAGAATAGCAATAGTGATATAAAACAGCTGGCAAGTGACATAGGCAATGTGAATAAGGGTAGGGGATTGAGAAATAGATGCGACAGATATTATATAGCATGTAAGGTAAGATAGTAGCAGGAGTAGATGTGCAGATAAAAAGATGAGGAACATAGTTGATGTGTATTAGAAATAAGAATTTTTAATACAGTGATGGATAATAGATGGTATATGTATATATAATTACATTATAGAATAAAACAAATGAAAAAATAAAAATAATTAGGCAGGAATTTGAATGGGTATGTAAATATGGGATGCTTAGAATGTGGAGCAGAGAGAAGGCTGAAATGAGAAGAAAGAGAACAGCTGTAGATATATATATATATATATATATATATATATATATATATATATATATATATATATATATATATATATATAAATGAGAAAAAATGCTAAAGAGAAGGAGTGTAATAGGAGGCAATAGTGGGTGTAAACAATGAGATGGAGACTGAGGAGTGCTGTGGAAGAGAGGCATAACTAGATAGGTGGAGCATCAAGGGTGGAGAAATGGATATTATGATTTGAGTAGGGGGTGTTAGTGACAGATGAAGGGTAGCAGAATGATAGATTCCTTGGGTAAGAAGAAGAGGAGTTATGCACAGGAAGAGGAGGGATTAGTGTAGGGATAAAACTAGGAATAGTAGGGGTGGGTGGGATATGGGTGTAGGGTAGGAGAGCGGAGTGACCTGAACAAAGAGAGGGTGAATGGAATGGACTGCACCAGTTGAAATGGCAAAGAAGTATAGAAAGGGAGAAAAAAACTATTCCTAGACTTAGAAGTGAGCAAGACTATAAGTCTTATGTGGTAGAAAGATTAAAAATGTAATTTCACTGAAAAAGCTGTTAGGAGAAAGAGCAATGTAACAAATAATAGCAGAAGGTGCACTGTTACAGAGTCATAATAATTATATGGTGGTTAGCAGAAAGAGTTTCAAAGCAGGAGTTAACCAGATGCCGGTGTAATTAGTAGAAAAGCCTGTCTAAAGACATAAGTACTGCAATGTTTTATTTTTGTAATATTTCAGTAAGGGAAAGGTCACTATTTACATGTTACAGACACTGAATGCATTGGAAGTTTTAGGAGAAGACAAACAGATTTATACTGCAACAAAGAACAAGTGAGGTAAAGTATGGTAAGGTAGATAAAGTGGGGAAAACTTTTGCAGCTGGTATATAGCATATAATAAACAAGAAGAATGGGAGCTCAAGAGGAGGCCACACCTTCCGGTATAAAGAATTATCAGAGAACTTGTTAGTTTTAGTGAGAGTGTATGTACTCTACAGAAGACCCTGCTTTATTTATTATAGAAGAATAAGATAGTAGCTATGTTAGACATGTCAGTAAATAACATACAGTATTAATATCCCTCTCTCTCATGGTCCTTATTAGGGTAAACCTCAGTCTTGGGTTGTTTTCTTGACAATGATGGTTTGATTGATGCTAGTTCAGTGTAATAGTTGAGGGAAAGAGATAGTCAAAGTAAGAAAGAAAGGATATGGCTAAAATAAGAAGAAACAGAGGAAAAATCAAAATTAGATAAAGACAATGGTGATATGAGAGTAAAACTAAGTTACAGTTGATATATGATTAGTTGAGAAACAAAGGGTAAAAAGGCATTAATGGTCTGTATTAGGTGGCTCAGAACTCTGAAATACCATCTGCAGGATTTAAAGCACAACTGCTAGAAGGTAAACTCAGATGTTGTTTGGCAATAGAAACTCACAAAATGGTTAATAATTTTCAACACATTTAACATTTGCATATTGTTAAAAACATTAATGATTAAAAAAAACAGAGCAATAAGTGTCTAGTTGCAAATGTAAGATTTGTTTACATAAATTATTATATGCAACTATGGCAAGTCAAACATCCACTTTAAACAATACCGATGCTTAAACAATACTTCTAACAGAGCTTAATATTTTGTTCTGAGTTAGTTACAAAAAAACTATAAATAATTCAGTTATGCTGGTATTGGGTAAAAAGAGGACCAATGGAATTAATTAAATTGCCACATAATCAGTTAGAAAATGATTATATATGAAATAGAATAGTAGAGCCAGCCAGTCCTTCTTTGTAGAACTAAAAGGTATTGTCTCATACCAGAATATTCAGATAAGAGAGATATCAAAGTTAGCAAGAATGTAGACCACTTATACCTATATATTCTTTGCAAGATTATCAATTAGGTTAACAAGCAGCATCAGCTTAATGACATGAAAATACAGAAGTATTTTATATATCTAGTGTGCTGTTGTAGGTTAAGTAACAGTGTTTGTCTGCTACACTTGAAGAACATTAAAAATGCTCAAATTCCAGAAAATTGCCACAGTGTTAGCACTAACACAGTATCTGTAATGGAGTAAGCCTTCAAATTAGAGAACATAACACTAGCCATTGTATAACTGAAATGCATCCTAAAACTTGTGGGACATTGTTTAGAGGCTGTTAATTTATTTGAATATTTCACTAAGGAAGAAATGGTAGGTACTTCTGAAAACTGATAAATTCAACTGGGACTGGCATTAGACACAAGAGAAAATAAAAGTATTTAAATGCCAAAAGGTAAAGAGGGGAATTCAATAAAGCCTGCATGGATGGATTTTCCATGTAGGCATAGTGGCATGGAGCTAACATTGCCAAAGTGGTTAGAAAGACCTTCTACATAGCCCACCTCATCACGAAGGGTTTCACATCTAGATCAAGAGAGGTAATCGTGCCCCTTTATTCATCCCTCATCAGGCTCATCATAGAATACAATGCCCCTTTTGGGATGTACCTTACCCGACACCTGCAGCAATTAGAAAGACCCCAAAAGTATCTCACCAAGAGGATCAAGGGTCTCAAACAGATGCCATATACTGCTCGGTTAAAAAAACTCCATCTCTACTCAGTTGCATACCGCCTACTTCGAGGTGATCTATGCCTGACATACAAAGCTATGTCAAATCCAGAATTAATGGACATGCTCCACCTCAGTAAATCTAAATCCCTTAGAGCCACACGTTCGAGGGACTTGAACCTCAGCACAGAAATAAATAGAACTTGCTGGAGGGACAGGTTCATAACCCAGAGGCTCCCTTCGCTCTGGAATAGAATTCCAGTTCATGTGAGGCAGAGCACCTCACTGAATCTCTTCAAGAAGAATCTCGATAAGTGGATGGGGGATCGTAGGTTTGCCCCAGGGATTACTCCCGTGTCACTATTAGACAGAGGCACAGTAAACTAAACCTTAAAAAAGGGCACAGTATACTCAAATCGAGGGGTGGCTTAAGCCATACAGAATCGGGCTAGGCTTATAATTGCCCCAGGGCAGATAGCCTAGTATGAACCTATGAACCTATGAACCTATAAGGCTCTGTGTGAACCAGTAAATAGACCAAAGGGGCATGCACAAGCTTGCAGACACGGAAGTTCCATGACATGCAAATCACCTCATATGCAGGTGAACTGCATGCAAATGAGGGTGCTGGAGTGATCCAGCAAGCAGAAAGGCAGTCCTGCAGACCCTCTGTTGGTATCCAAAGTGTACATGGACAATATCTGTGTACTAAAAAGTAAAAATGGAACAGGGGCTGTAAAAGCCCATTTAGAAGGTCAGAAATTGCATAATAGGCATAGTTACATACAAAACTATGCCTCGTGTGTCCAAAAATGCATACAAAATAATAAAATAAATACTTTTTTTAAAAACCTAATATTATGTTTGCATGGTGTGCAGCAGTGCACAAATGTGCTGTTATGCAAAAAAAATATTAAATAATATAAAAATGAAAAATAAGAAATATGTAAAGATAATGCATTGTAGGGCCCTGTATGCAGTATGTACAATGGTAGATTTCAGTGGTTGCTATGGAGGCAGACCCTGGAATAGCGAAGTATCCAGGTTGTGTGCACAGATCTGTATGCAAATGAGCTGGGATTACTGAATAGCAAAACTGGGCTATTGTGTCTGCAGATAAAATCTGTGCAGCACCAGAACCGTGTTGTTATCCACAGAAGAGCTAGCTGACATCAAAAGGGGATGTGTCACTATATGTATAAGTGGATTGGAGATCAGCAGTGCCTGTCTGTGTGGCACACCTCTGAGCTAAGTGGGGGGTGGGGGGCTGTCCAGTGCTGTTAAGCTTTTTTAGCTGTGAGCCACATGTTTTAGCTGCTTTAAGCTATGCTGAGCATGCTCATGCATGGGGGTGTGTCCAGACTGATGAGCAGTGTTTATACCAGCACTGCAAATTTGTGCACTGCAATGCAGTGCTTAGCAGGGAGGGCTGCATACTCCAAGAATTCACTGAGCTCTGCCACCCTCAACTCAGACCCAGAGCCAACAGAGGGAACCCATCCCAGTGGAGACAAAGGTATGTGTAGCCTTAGAATACTAGGTACAGGTACTTTCACAGACCAAGTGGGGACATGATGGGGTCTCACAGGCATCTGCATTCAGGGTACTCAATCAGTTCCTGGCTGCCATGCAAATACATGCCAGTGAGCATATTTATTTACTCCACAACCCCTGAGGAGACAGCCAGCACTATGGGTCTCTTCTACCATGTAGCACACTACCTTGAGGTACTGGGTGCCATAGACTGTACTCAAGTACACATTAAAGCACTGCCCAGTGAAGAGGGTAGAGTCTACATCAAATGCAAGGGATGTCACTCCATCAACTGCCAGGTAATTTGCAATGCTCAGGGCATCATCATGAATATGTGTGCTGACAGCCCGGGCAGTTATCACGACTCCCATATCTGGCACTCATCACAGCTGTACCAAATGTTTGCCAGGGGGCATCCCATGCAGCCATCTACTGGGGGATGCTGGCTATGCACTGGGACCATGGATGATGGCACCCATCAGAAATGCACACGTACCTACTGAAGAATGCCATAATGACACACATGCACAAACTAGGAACATCATAGAGCATATGTTTGGGCTGCTCAAGTCATGGTTCCGGTGCCGTGATATATCTGGTGGAGCCCTGTAGTAATCTTCAGCCACATATGCACAGATGTTCACAGTATGTGCCATGCTACTCTATATAATCCTGTGGAAACAGTTGTGACAGGAACATCACAGGGAAGGGACACACAGCACCCACCAATACCAAGGTCCCCACAGCCATACTCACAGGGGGACTCGGAGGAGGAACCCCCTGAGGCTGTCTCTATAAGCAGACATAGACATACCCAGTATGCCATGGCCTTGCCAAAGATGCAATGTGTAGCACATGCACTGACCCTAGGGTCCTAGGGACTGACTCTTTACTCCTACTTACATACAAGGTAAAAAGGATGCCAGCCACACCACACAACCTGTACCTTACCATGTATTGGCTGTGTACTGCATGCATCAGACAGAGTCAGCCCTGAAACACAGGTATCTTAACTGCTGCATGCACAAGGTACGTCACTTTTCTTTACAACAAGTGTACAGTGTACTAGGCTATCGTAGCATATGTATGGACCTTCTGCATTTATGCAAGGGAATAGAGTGGGAAACTGGGCTACTTGCAGAGAACAAACAGCTGTGTGGGACAGCAGGTACTCTGTCTAATAGTGACTGCCCCATAATATGCAGTAGGCTACAAGGCAGCAAAACCCACTGCAGTATGTAAGGGAATTGCCAAACAGTGGGGTCGTAGAATAGATGCACGACTCTCAATGCTACGGTTGCCTACTTTCAACACATCAGTGTTGACATACAACTGCAGTAACAGAATATGTTCACAAGGCTATATCAGCAGACCACACAATCCCAGGGCTGTCCCAAAGAACCTGGATACATCCTCTATTTACCACAATATGCAGGGATCAAAGTAAAAATGTCTGTCTTCTGTTGATAGTGTCAGGAATTAAGCTTCAATTTCTGGTGGCTAGTGTGGTTCAGTGGGCTAAGTACAGTAGCATGATTGATGGCGTTCATGGTTTGAAGCTGTCTACCACTACAATTTTTCATGTGAGGTACTCCTATGGAAGGAGTCCCAGAGACTGTCAATATGTTACAATCTGTTACTGCAAGAAAGCTGGAGAAAGACAGCGATAATAGAGGGACAGAGGACCAAACCTACAGACATTTTTTTTATTTTATTTTTATTTAACATTTGTTAACCAGGAAAGTCCAACTTGGAACAAAGCCAATTTTCAGTGGATGCACGTGGAGAAATGCTCCAGATGCATGTCTTTGTAACTTAGGAGGAAACCGGAGCACCCGGAGGAAAGCCACACGAACATAGGGAGGACATGCAGACCCTTCACAGAAGGCACCCCAGCTGAGAATTGAACCAGAGAACCTCTTGTTGTGAGGTGACAACACTACCTCTGCACCACTGTGCTGTCTGGTATCACTCCAGTAGCATGAGTTCCCTGGTGTGTATGGAATCAGTAATTTTATTATACATGCTCTGAGAAACCTAGTAGGTGGCTAGTATGGCAGCAGGTTGTAACACGTGAGAGTACAGCAGGCTGTCACATAACTGTCAGTACAGACAACAATTCAGTGGGCACCATTTAGTAGCATATCACCAGAAAAGTGCAACTCTCTAAGGAGCAGAGCAGACATATGGGGCAGGATGCTGGACATCCTGCAAAACATATACAGTTATAGGTGTGAAGACTGTAACCCTGTGTGTGGTGTTACATCATGTACCCCAGGCACAGCATACCTACAACCACTTAGAGCAGGAAATATGGGCAAAGCTATGAACAGGAGTGGGACAAAGGCCCAAATATAAGGAGAATGATTAACTAGTGGCCAGACAAATGTAGAAAGTGCAAAGAATAACAGGTCATGCAGTAGTAGCATGGGTTCCCTGATGTGTATGGACTCAGTAACTCAAATGTCTCTCATCAGTTCCTAATGTCAAACTATAATGATTTTTTCACTGATGTGCTAGAAAATCACAATGTTATGTAAAATGTACCATACATATAATGCAAAACCCTCTACAGTCTATTACAATCTGTACAGTCGCTAGGTATAAGTCATATATAATGTTCAGCACTCAGCCGGGGAATCTCCTGGACATAACATCTGTGACTGTTGAATGAGATCCAGCAAACAATTGGCTGTAGCACACAAAATCCCACACTGGAGTACAGGTAGGTCTGGCCTGGAGTCACCTTGTAAGTACTGACAGTCACACTGGGCATGCTCCTACACATAGTTAATCTACTACACTTAGCTAATCTCGGTCCACGTCTGATGCCTCATCTGCCTAAAAAACTGAGATGTGAAAATATCTCTGTGCATACGGGCAGCTATGTATACATATCTGTCTCTCCTTATCCCCATCAGATTACCATTATCTTTCAGTATGTGGCATATATATATATATATATATATATATATATATATATAGGTCTACCTGAAAACGCCGACAATGCAGAATGCCGACAACGAGATAACCGACATGAAAACATTGAAAACAAAAAAAGTTTAAAAACACAAAACTTCACATGCCCGACAAACCAAAATCCCGACAAGCAACAAAACAAATACCTTTCCCAAAAAACACACACACAACGCAAGCACACCTAAAACCTTATAAACCTACTCTAAACCTTACAAACACAACTATCTATGCACTAACCTTAACCCAAACCCTAACCCTAAGGTCCGTCACTATCACACACTTAACTTACCCGCACCCTAACCCTAACTCACTTAATCCGCCCCTAACCCTCAAATCCATCACTATAGCACACATACCTTACCCGCACCCTAACCCTAACTCACTTAAGCCACCCCTAAACCTAAACTCAGTCACTATCGCACACTTACCTTACCCACACCCTGACCCTAATGTCCATCCCTATCGCACACTTTCCTTAACATGTCAGTGTTCTCAGTGTTGGGATACTCAACTGTCGGTCTTCTCCGTTGTCGATCTTCCGGTGTCAGTTTTCTCGTTGTCGGCGTTCTGCATTGTCTGTGTTTTCAGGTAAACCCATATATATATATATATATATATATATATATATATATATATATATATATATATATATATATATATATATATATATGTATATATATATATATATATATATATATATATATATATATATACATATATATATTTATAATGTATATATATATATATATATATATATATATATATATATATATATAGAGAGAGAGAGAGGTATTATATATACAGAGATAACATATATACATGTGTGTGTGTGTGTGTGTGTGTGTGTATATATATATATATATATATATATATATATATATATATATATATATATATATATATATATATATATATATATACACACACACACACACACACACACACACACACATGCACAGGGCATATCATCACTAGCCAATTCTCCACCTAGCAAACTGCAGTGGTAGCTGTACACACACAACAGGGGTATTAACAGGTACCCTACTGCTATGACACTAGATACAATAACAACATAAAGCAAGTTCATTTTGCAGGCCACACAGGCTGTGTAACACAAGGCCACTTTGCATAGCCCACAAGTACTGTGGCTGCAGCCACATGTACAGCAAATGTAACTAGTGGTATGTGTAACTAGCACTATGAGCTGTATTGTACAATAGTAGGTTGGTAGGGGTTCTAATCTCACATCAGCCCCCGTGTGTGTGTGTGTGTGTGTGTGTAGGTGTGTGTGTGTGTGTGTGTGTGTGTGTGTGTGTGTGTGTGTGTGTGTGTGTGTAGATATTTCCCATAGAGTAGTACAGAGATGCCCATCAGGCCTATGTCTGTGCAATAGTCAATCATTTTATGGCCCTGTGACTAGCGTCCTGCACTATATTGGCCTCCTTTACAAGGCTGCTGATGTCATCTACCTTAACAGCACTGGCTGCCAGACTCATAGCAAATAAGCTAAAAAGCACATGCAATAAGTACTTAGTGCTATAGTGTATGCTACTATATAGGTAGGAGTTTTAATCTAAGTAAGGGCAACCCTGTGTGTGTGTGTGTGTGTGTGTGTGTGTGTGTGTGTGTGTGTGTGTGTGTGTGTGTGTGTGTGTGTGTGTGTGTGTGTGTGTGTGTGTGTGTGTGTGTGTGTGTGTGTGTGTCTGTGTGCGTGCGCGTGTAAATGTATTCTCTTACAACAGTGTGCCTATCTGTATGCAACTGTTATACATTTTAAGGCCACATGCTTACCTGTCACCTCCCATTGGCCTCCTTTACACCACCTGTGCTGATGTCATGCACCATAACAGCACTGGCTGTCAATCTCATAACAGATAAGCTCTGTGGTGCATGTGATAAGTACTTAGTGCTATAGTGTATACTACTAGATAGGTAGGGGTCTTAATCTCAGTAAGGGCAACTCTGTTTGTGTAAATATATCCCCTTACAGCTGTGTGCCTGTCATGCCTATCTGTGTGCAATAGTTATACATTTTAAGTCCTTGTGAGTAGCTGCTGTCCCTAAATATCCCATGTCTACCTAGGCATAAATGCTATCCACCACCACTTACATTTGTACGTGCAAAACACCCAGGTGACACGTATCAAGTGTAGCATGCCTTGTCATGTGGCATGACTGTAGGATTATGCTGTCTGCCCCCATTGTCTCTGACACACTGCTCTACACATACACACCTAGGTAACCATGCACATATACAGGCATACCTTGCCGATGACATATTTCCACTTTGCTGCCATGCCATCCTGAGCCTCTGTATTGTCACCAATTCTCCACAACATAACCACTCAGACCCCTGGAACAGAAATATAAAAATTCTGAGAGACACCTTTCAGTCTGCAACACTACTGCCAATCTAACATCATGCATCACAGGTACAAACACTTTGATGTGTAGTCACGACACATGCCAGCATATAGAACCTGTCATGGCATAATACTAATGCATATCAAAATGTCATGTAATGTAATGTAGTCACCCTGTACATCAGACACATATTTTCATGTCCCTGCGTCAATGCTATGGATGGCAGGGATATGGCACAGGTATCATCACATGCACAGGTTGTGGTGTGGGGGTGCCAGAGGCCTAGGCTATGCCAAAAAGATGACATCATGTGTGTGAGTCAGAAATGGTTGCTGGTCATCTGGGCGATGGAGAGGTATGTCTGTTGATGCCTGCATGTGACAGTGATGTTTGAATGTGTGGGCGTACACAGTCAAGCCATGTGCTAGCCCTACATGTGGGTATGTTGAACAGCTGTGGACCGTACATGGCAGAATGTGGAGTTCACTGTCTCTGGCCATAAACTTGAGAACTGACTTTGCCAGGAGTGGCACTGGCTCAACCATGCCCAGGGTCAGATGTGGTGCTAGATGCTGATGGTGACTGGTGTCTGCTGGATCTGTGTCCCTCATGGGTCTGCCCAGGACTATGTGCCCATGACCTGCCATGTCGTGGTGTGGGCAGCACCCTCCCTTCTGTAATGCTGGAAGTACTGCCACTACGGGACCATAAGAATGAATGAATGACCAGTGGACTCTAAGCAGATGCTGCTGCTGATCTATGGCCACGTGTCCAACATCCTACTCCCACCACATGTTCTAGCACAGACAATGTGCGGTCAAGGACTGACAATGTCTCACCCCACCATCTTTCCAATACATTACTGAAACAATGCAAAGTGGCACCAGTGTGGTGGAGGGAGTCACGATTGTCAGACAGTGATGCATCCATGATCCTGAGCATCCATCTGGTGTTGCATTTGAAACATGTCTATGCCTCTATGATGGACCGAAACATGCATTGAGTGACCTGTGATGTGACACGTGACAGGTGGTGAATGGGCAGCAGTCCTCCTTTGAGTACCCCTGTCAATCTCCCTGTTTGTGACCTCACCAGCTCTCTGGTTATGGCTTGTTTCTACACTCACTGCTGTAACAGTCACCACACTCTTCTGTTTGATGCCACTACATTCTGACTGTCCGATATCTGTGGCTGCAGGGGACTGGGTATGTGCGGGCATACTGAATGTGTGTGGGGACAATAGGTGAGGAAGTGTGATGTCAACCCATGGGACAGATTCAGCCCCCAGCAACCCCACCTGTTCCTCACTAAGACCACCATCATCATCAGAGTCCGATGAGGCACTGACATCAGGTTGTGAGGGGGACACGATTCAACCCCCACAGTCACCTGTGAGGAAAAAGACAGCATAAGTGCATTACTACCTGCACTATTATGTATGGTAATCCACACACATACACATACAGGTGAGGAGCCACAACTGTGTTACACATACCACTGTTATTTCCAGTTTCATGTACAACACACATGTAGACTACAACATACACAGACAAGACAGGCCCTTTATAACTTGCACTGCAGCTATGTCTAGTTAATGTTGACAGTACTATACACCTGTGTAATAAGCAATATGTCAGTGAATGTGATAGACCTACACCTAAAATATAGTGCACCCTTCTTGAGCATACTATGCCAGTTCTAATGTCACTGCCTTAAGTATGTACCATCTCCATATTGTGTGTGAACAGGCATCTGGGAGTGATTGCCTCCTGTATAGCAGACTGCACAGACCTGCTCAGAAATAAGTGCATATGCGTTACTGCTTCTGCAAATGCACAACTGTGATTAACCATTCAAAGCATGTCAGTTAACCCCTCCAACATTTAACATACAAGTATTGTACTCTGTCTAAGCATAGCTGTTGTGCGTAGGAAAAATGTCAGCCATTAACATTTGTAGGGTATATATGATCCATACAACAAAAGTAGGACACTCGCCAGGTACAGAACCTTGGACTCCAGCCACACCTGAAGTACCTATGGAAATGTGAGGGAGACGTATTGTCAGCAATAACAAATGTGGCATTGTTACAGGGTAATATGTGCACATATCAACATCTACAGTAGCTAATATGATACTGCCTACATTGCTGACATTTTGAGTATGTGTGCATTAAAACCCAACCACCACCCCACAATACAGATACAGCTGGCACCCATGTACTGGTATGCAGAGGCTGTGACAATGGCTTATACAGTATTACACTGATGAACACAGGAAGATTACCTGGATGCTCTTCTGCTGTGGATACTGTGGCACCCACTTCCATGATGTATGGGGTGATGGATGCCTGGGAGCTAGTGGTAGCTCTCAGGTTTGCCAGGATTTCCTCTGTGGCCAAGAGTGGTTGTTCCACTGCAGGCCCTCCACCAGTGTCAACAAAGTCCCTGGCCATAGTGGCAGCCCTTTGCCATGCAGCATTAACCATATCTGTGGCCTGGTGTTGGACCTGCTGGTAGGTTCTGTCCTGTAGCCCTACATTTTTGATTGCTGTGACAAGGTCAGCCAACAGTGCTGCACACTGGTCATGATTGTGGTGAGTCCTGGACAGCAGAATGTTGTGATGCAGTCTGAGGCCATCCAGGATGACATTATTTTCAGCCTCTGAAAATCACGGGTGCTTACATCCTTTCTGAAAGACAACAAGTGGAGGAATATATCAGAGGACCAGATACATTGATATCCACTATGTACACACCCTGCACATCCAAATTGCTCTGCATTATCCACTGCTACCTCACACGCCATACCCCACAGTCTGTCAACACACTATGTATGTCACTATCACCAACATAATAGCAATACCGGTTATGTCCCTGTGTGCTGCAACAGACTGTGCTATATGTCTCCACACTAATCAATGCTGTCTACTGTGGTGTGTCCCCTGTGGGCAAAGTCCCACTACTATGTCATACGGCCACTGTCAGACACATAGATGTGTTTTATTACATGTATGTGGGGACAGTCCAGCAGCATCACTGTGCCCCAATGACACAAAGCAATGCAAACCTTATGCAGTCTATCCTCCCTGTAGGTGTCATATTTTCCAGTACACAGATGTTTGCTGTATGTGTATGTGTGCCTGGTGTATGTGGTCCTTTTGTCAGACACCTGTAGATGTCTGGCAGGCAGTTGGACAATAACTGATGGTTGCTCCCAGAATATGGTGAATCTAGCTGTGAGACACTAGAACCCTCAGAAAACAGTTATGTTATAGTAATATCTGACACTCTATTCATACTCTTACTTTGTATGACTAATATGTACACTCTGCTGCTGAGGTTTGCCCTGTGCCCCCCCCCCCTGTAATACGTGATCTGACCTGACTTCCTTCTGTAGGGGGCTGCCAGGTATGTTAACCATAGCTCTCAAGCAATGACATACAAATGTCACCTAAACTATGACCTAGCCAAAGTACATCAGAGACAGTCATGGACACCTTTACAATATCTGACCTATTTCTGTGTGACATTCACAAACTGAAAGGTGACAAATGACAGTACATCATGTGGTATGACAGCTATGTCCACCCTTGCTTACTGACAATATGTCTACCACATAATCCAGTAGATGTCACACAGGAGCCAACCATTGTAGGAGAGAGCGAGAGGGCCTCAGCTGTGATGTAATTCACAGCAGGCACAGTTGAAATGCATGCCTGTAGCTGTCGGAGAGCAGAGTATAAACTACATGTCATTCCCAGAAGATGTACTGCAGGTCTACTGTTGTAATCCCTATTCCCCAAAACTGCATCCTCGCAGCTGCATCCCATTATATGGGGACTTGTATTACATACCTGGTAGAGTAACGTAATCCTTTTGTGAAGACATCCTGAAGAACAATGCCTGGCAAATCACAGTCTGTCTTGGTATGGCAAAGTACAGACCTGTTTCTCATAGGCAGTTGCTTGCCTTTTGTAGGTAATACTCAGTAAGAGGTAATTGTCTGTGCACCATTCCATGGGTCAGACTTGCTAATTGCATCCAGAACAGCTGGGTTGAACTTTCATTAGCCAATGACATAGCACAACAGTGCAATATTTAAGGCCTTCATGTAGGCCTTAACCCCTTTCTTACTCTGTGAGATGGACATTGGTGAGGTGTGGAGTCTACAGCATCAAACAGGGTAGCTAGTAATACTGTCCACTGTTGAGCTTTATGAGGTATGTCCACAGTTATGCATGCTATGTTTGGCCATTGGCAATTGACTTTATGATTATCTGGCAGTTTAATGTTCAACATTGTGGGATGAGGTCAGTAAGGCAGAGGAGACATGGGTGTCAAGCATCATACCCATCAGAATGTGCATGCTGCCATAGCAACTGGTGGTCTATCAGCTCTGTATGTTTGTAGGGGCAGAGTGTGACACATGTCCTTGTCACTTGACCTTTGCCCCTCACTCTTTATGTATAGGTGTCATGTGGATCCCTTGTTCTAGGGTGCTGTGAGGTATAGTTCATAGGTTCATAGATTCATAGGCTGGTACTAGGCTATCAGCCCTAGGGCCTATACAAGCCTAGCCATAACAATTCCCTGGCTGTTTCTTCCCAGAATATTTACTTCCCCAGTCCCCTGTCTAGCAGGGTGACTGAAGTGATCCCCGGTATGAATTTCCTATCTCCCATCCGATCATCAAGGTTCCTTTTGAAGAGAGCCAAAGAGGCGCTCAGCTTGACATATATGGGCAGTCTATTCCAGAGTATGGGGAGTCTCTTGGTCAGGAACCTATCCCTCCAGCATATTTTGTTCATTGTGATGACCAGGTTTATCTCCCTGGAGTGTGTGGCTCTGAGGGATTGCGATTTCTTTAAGTGTAGCATGTCCAACAGCACTGAGTTTGACATGGCCTTGTATGTTAAGCAGAGATCATCTCTGAGTAGGTGATATCCGACAGAGTATAGCTAGAGTTATTTTAGATAGTCTTTGTTTATAAGTTGCATGATAATGTGTTCAAAGGCTTTGCAGATCAGGCTCATCAGACTAATTGGATGATAGTTCCCAGGATCCAAGGTGGATCCCCCCTTGTGGAGTGGGATAACTGCAGCTGTGCGCCACTCATTGACATGAAGCCTGAGGTGAGGCTATGATTAAACATGACACTTAGGTGAGGTGCCATTTCATTTTATAGTTCATGTAGTACACAGCCCGGGATGTCATCTGGTCCCACAGATCCTGTTTTCTTAGCTTTGGAGAGTGCATTTTTTACTTGTATGGCTGTGATTACCAGAATTTGGCAATCTTTTGGTATTGAGATGGACCCTTTAGGGGGTGAGAGGGGGGTGAAGTTGGCACTGAATCGATTTGCCAGGATATTGGCAATATCCTTGGGATCAGTATATTTAATGTCATTCTGTTGTAGCTCAGCACAGATCAGAGCATTGCTATTTAGACTCTTGATAACTATAGAATGCCTTGTGGTTGTCCTTGGAATCTTTGGCAATTTTATTTTCGTAACTAACTTTGGAGGATTTTATAAGGGATCTCAGCTTCTTACTGAGGCTGGTAAGGGAGTTTTTTGCATCCTGTGATTTTCCTCTTTTCTGCAACAGTTTCTTCCTTCTGTTGTATAGTTTGTTTATGGTAGGGTACCACCAGATTGGGTTTCTTTATTTAGAGGAGACCATCTTGGTTCTGTCTGAAATGGCATGATTCTTGCACAAGTGGATATGCTCGTACAGTGGCTTAGTGTAGGATTCAGCAGTTGAACTTTCAGTTCCCGTCTGCATGGGTGTCATGACGTTTGTCACTTCTGACTTGAGTAGCATTAAGTTGGCTTTGGAGAAGTTTTTTATGGAGGTTTCCCTATTGGGGGGGGGGGTGGCAGTGGGATGTGGACATCAAGGGTGATTAGTTTATGATCAGACCTGACCAAAGAGGGGGTGACCACTGGTGTGGAGCATCAATCTCCCATGTTGGTAATGATCAGGTCTAGGATATTGGAGCCCCTGGTGGGACTATGGATTAGTTGATCCAGAGCATTGGAATTTATGAATTCCAAGAACCATTGGGCAAAGGAGTTGGTATCCGAGTAGTTTTCCCAATTAATGGCAGAGTAGTTGAAATCACCCAGTATTAGTTTGTTTGGTTGTATCTTAATATTTTCCAGTATGTTTAGAAAGGTGTAGTGAGAATCCTGGGGCATAGTAGGGGGATCTGTAGCAAGCTACAGTTTGGATTGCAGTTTTACCTAGTGTTAGTTGCACCTGTGGAATTTCAGATGCATTGCGTTGGGCAGCTAGCCTGGAGATGTGAATATCCTTGGTGAATATGGACACTCCTCCAACTTTACTGCTTCGGTCCTGGTTTGGTGACTGAAAAGTGTGGAAAGAGTTGTAGCCTGGTATTGCAGGTGTGCTTCCTGGAGCCTTGACCCAGGTCTCAGTTACTGCACAGATATCAATGTTCTGCATTTTTAGGAGTGCCTCGAGAGATTGCATTTTGAGGTTTAGACTTCTAGCATTGAGTAGCACTACCTTCAAGTTTTGCATGCTTCTATCTGTTATGGTGGTGGTTTTGTTCTTTGAGCCTTGCCTAAAAACGGCACTATAGGGGTGGCAAGAGCCTTAGCCAGTAACCTGAATCCCAGGGGTGACAGGTGCAGACCATCTCTGGCAAAGCATCACGGTTTGTTGATCATGTCATCCCAGGCAGACAGATACTGGATCCCCTTTGAATGACACCAGAAACTTAGTCAGTTGTTGAAGTCAATCATTTTGTCCTGTTGCTGTGATATCATTCTGGGCGAAGGCAGGATGCTACTCAGGGCTAGGGTCATACCTGCCTGGGCCACATGATCTGAGAGCTCTTCCATGCCTCTTTTCATGTAGTCCAGGGAGGTATGTCTCAACTCATTCACTCCAACATGGACAATGACAGAGTCATATTTGTACTTGTTGTGGAGTGACCTGAGTGCATATGTTATGTGGCGGAACCTGGCACCCGACAAGAAGCTGACTGTAATTTTCTCCTTGTTCAGCCTGGTGAGTGGGACATCAGTGTGCCTGAACATAGAGTCACCTATGACTAAAGTGTTGGGTACATTGTCTTGCCTTAGGGGCTGTTGTTGGGTGGCACACTGGTGTTGTGAGCTATGTGTCACTTTGGTTGTGACTGGTGTTTGTTTGAGTTTCAGCTTCGGAGGTCCTTATTGCTTGGGCAGGGTAATGTTAAGGGGCTCCGCATAAGTGGGTTTAGTGTTACTATGTGTGGATGTTGAAGGGTTGTGTGTTGCTTGAGGTGTAGTGCAGGTGTTAACCTTCTCCTCTTGACTGTCTAGCATAATCTTGGCTGGAGAGAGCTTTGCTTCCAGTTTGGCTATGTAAGTGCATCTCTCACAGGTTGTAGTTTTGGATTGTAGGCGGAGAGGGTTGTCTGTGTACATGATGCAATTGCTGCTTTGCCCCAGTATGCCCAGATTCACCAGGTGGACAGGAGGAAATCACCAGAAGCTGACCCTTGGACATACATTGTTAGGAGTTTGTTTTGTAAAGTACAAGAGCTGTTTTCCCTTACCTTGGCATGATACTTTGCAATTATAGGCTGTTTAGTGCCTACAATTAATTTCTCCTTATTAACAAGGAGAATTGATTGCTTGTATCAATTTAAGGCTTCCTAATGCTTTCCAGCAGGTTTTAGAGCAGGTGCTAGTCACAGGGATTCAGATTTTAGTACTACTACTGAGAAACCAGCTTGTTCTAAAGGAAATTTTGAAGAGCAGAATTTCTGGCATTGGGAATAGTTTAAAGTGCTAGGTTAATACACCAATAAAAGTGCAGGAGAGCAGAGAACTTGCAGATCTAAGGGAAAAAATTGAAGGGCACTGCTCAGAGGATTACAAAAAATACTGGATACAGCAAATGTTTATCTGGGCCGCACTAGTTCAAGGAAAGGTAGGTAACAGGTATTTTATGTAGAAAGTGAAGAGGAAAAGATAATGAGATAATTCAATATGCAGAAGCTAAAGGGGTGGGCATTTGCTAAGTTCTCACTATTAACAGTAGAATGAGCTGATGTAATGTGACTGGGGGGTGTCCAGCATCAACTTTATACCAGAGGGGGGCAACTCAAAGCCACCAAGACATAAGACCACCATAACAACAGGGTGGGCAGGTAGGAAAAAAACAGTTGTACAGATTGCAGAGATATTAAATCAAAAGTATAGATGATAATTGAGAATAAACTCTTATCTTTTCTGAGTATCACAGCAGGTAGTAAGTCAGTCTTTCAGCAACAGGTATATCTGATTCAAGGCACAGAAAACAGAAACCAGACCTGTTATCCAGACAATACAGTTGCAGGAATGCCCTGCCCAAATAAAACCAGTTCTGTTCACTTTCTCTCACTAAATAAGCAAATAGGCCTCCAGACAAAGGATTTCTCACAAACTGCCAACACTAACAGATATTGGCTCTATCTCACAATGAAAAGGACAGTAAAAACAGTTTTACAGATTGCAGAGATATTAAATCAAAGGTGCAGATGATAATTGAGAATAAACTCTTATTTTTTTTTTTGAATATCACAACAGGCAGTAAATCAGTTTCTCAGCAACAGCTTGAGCAACAGGTATATCTGATTTAAGCCACAGAAAACAGAAACCAGACCTATTATCCAGACAATACAGTTGCAGGAATGCCATGCCCAGATAAAACCACTTCTGTTCACTTTCTCTCACTAAGTAAGTAGATAGGCCTCTAGACAAAGGATTTTACTACAAACTGAGGTCAACACTAACATATATTAGCTCTATCTCACAACAAAAAGGACAGTAAAAACAGTTGTACAGATTACAGAGATATTAAATCAAAAGTGCAGATGATAATTGAGAATAAACTCTTATCTTTTCTGAATATCACAGCAGACAATAAGTCAGTCTCTCAGCAACAGCTTGAGCAACAGGTATATCTGATTTACGGCACAGAAAACAGGCCTATTATCCAGACAATACAGTTGCAGGAATGCCCTGCCCAGATAAAACCAGTTCTGTTCACTTTCTCTCACTAAGTAAGCAGATAGGCCTCTAGACAAAGGATTGGGTAGGTCTGCAGCAGGTAGCATAACATACAGCTCCATATGTTGCAGCCTGCAGATGCTGTTTTTTGCCTAGGACTCATAGTGGGGAGTTTGAACATGTTGGAGGACAGCAAGCTGTAAGTGTCACTGAGGGAACAGTGCCAAGTCTGTCATCACAGCAGAGCCAGGGTGAGGGTATCCATAATAGTCCAGTCGAGGCATGTGTCTAGGGTAAATCTGTTGTGTAACAGTGCCAATCAGAGAGTAGTTGGTGACATATAGGTAGGCTATACAAATATGTGCAGTGTGTCCATGCCTACAGTCCTTTGACTTGCCAACCTGTGTAGCAGTTAATTCAGTAGCAGCAACCTGTTTTGGTTAACATTGAATGACTCAGTCATTATTTGCTGCAGTGACATTAAAATGTAATTGAAGAGCAATACACTGGATTGAAACCCAGTTTGTGTGTGGCAAAATGTACTGTACGTATGGCATTTAACAGACTAAGTTACGGAGTCACAGCTGCAGCCAGTGTATTTTCAAGATATATGCCCATTCATACAGTCTATGACACAGGAACTGCATCAGCTTATGTTTTTTGATGGGTATGAGGTATGACATTCAAATGTCTATCATGCTTTTCTAACCGCAATCTTTAATGACATGCCAGTACTTTAGCAGACAGATGTGTTTTTGTGACACCATGCCAAAATTAGGGGGCACAACTGTGGACATTCTGCAGCAGTCTGTACAGTTGACAGCTGCACCTGCTATACCAGGCCTCACATACATCCATTAATATTTATATGGCTGTGTACTGGTGTAGTGTCTGCATCACAGTCCCAAATACATTGACAATTTCCCCATTGCTTGCAATGTGTCAGTGTCAGTGTCAATCAGGATATATTGGTGGAAACACCTGTTATAAATCAGAGCTGGGTGGCCTAGTTGACTAAAGTACTGTGCTGTAGTTGACAGGGGCCCAGGTTCAAGATGTGATGGGGTGATTATTTTGCGGATGTGCATAACACTGTCAAAAACACATAAGATGATTAAAGCACTTTTAAGCAGTTTTAAGAGAGTTTGCACGGCGTGCCACACCACTTAGCTCTACTTAAACCCACACTAATTATAAAAAAAGAAAAGAAAAAAGGGTGATTGGAAAGTGGTGAAATAGGGCAAGGAGGGGGAAAAGCATACTGAAAGGCAGGTAGGGATGTGCAGGATGGGTGTAGGAAAGGTTTCATAGAATTTGGAATTTGTAGCCTCACACCCCAGAGAGAGAGCTGAGGGCAATATAACTGTGTTGATTAATTCATCTAATAATTCATTGTGTCCAGTGAACTTGGGTACAAAATGGAGAGCTATGTATGGTGTGATATATATATTTTTTTCGGATAGGTCTCCTTTTTTTTTTTTTTTTTAGGGTGAGAATGGAATGTTGGGGAAGGGATATAGGTATGTGTGGGTAGATAAGCTGGGTAGGACAGGTTGCATTTGCAGACAGACAAGACAGCATACAGGGGCAGAGTGTGACACATGAGGGGGATAAACACCTTGGATGGGGGGGGTGTTGTGGAATCAGAGAGCCATATGCCCCCAGACAGCAGCAGTGTGACTGAGCTCCATACCCATTAACAATTAACACTGCTCCTTCACTTCCCTGAAGGTGGGTGTGCTGGAGGCTGGCTGCCAGGGCACCTTGCCCCTCCAGTTTGGCCAATCTACCCTCAATCTGGAACAGGTGGTTCTCATAACCTTGATGCACTATCCTGCACACCATCATCAGTAGCTGATCTTGGGTGACAACCCCCTCTGCCCCCGCTCCTAAGGGGGGTGGGACCCATCCCCTGAGGCAGTTCCACCCATAGGTGGTGCAGTGCCAGCAGAGGGGACACCAGCTTGGGTCCCAGATGTGCTGGGACCTGTTTCCATGGCCGCCTGATGTAGGGTAGGCAGATCACCAGGAATTGGCCTACCTAGTCGAGCTGTAGTGTTAAGGTATTTCAATGTATATAGATTAGTAATTAGTTATAACAGCATGCCAGAACATTGTAAATAACCCAGTAACATAACACTGCATAGTATATGGAACACAACAATGAGTGAGATAACAGTCAGTATAGTAACAGCATGCCAGTAACAGTTACACCATAAGTCCAACAACATATACAACTCAGCATGTTATGTTAGTATGCAACCATTGTATTACATAACAATAATAACACAAGGCCCAGCATAATGTTTAGAGAACATTTGGTAATAGTAAACCACACCCAGTGTATAACAATAATACGTTATGATGAAGATAAGGGGTGGGGGAGAGAGAAATACAGTCCATTAGTATCAGTATAGGCTATATAGTTTGCAACAGTACTGTTAATTACACTACAGGTCTGCCCATCCTTTATAACAGTGCCCTATAGCTGCTGTAGCAGGTACATACCTCTCAACCTATCTGCATGGGACAGTATGGGCCAAGCTGTAACACCTACAGGGACACAACTGCAGAGGACTATTACATGTCAGGTGGACCTATATGACTACCAAGGTGTACTGTGGACTGATGTAGTGTGACTGTACTATTGACATAATCATGTAGATGATAGAGCTGTGACAGGCGGTTTAGGTGACAGTGAGTATAGTCCATGAAAATGTGACACATGAGAGACATGTATCATGTACAGTAAAGAGAGTAAACAACTATGATGCCATCCTTGGCAGGCATGGGGTTAGACTGTCAGCAAACATACACAGTTACACCAGGCACACATCAATACCAAGATTATACATTTTATTTATTGTATTAACGTTTATTAGTATTGTACTTGTTGCCTTTATTTTCTGAAGTCTTATCACATTCCTGAACAATGCTGTTAACACTCTGTTACATCTGAACACACAAATTATTAACCCATACTTAGCCCTACTTTACCCACATAGGTATAATTCCTGTGGGGAGAACATCTGTCAATACATAACTGATTCAATAATATTTCGTTGTACTTGACATTGGATTTGAACCTTGCTCTGTGTGTGACAAAATGTACATCAGACCTAGCATTTATCAAACTGAGATATTGAGCAACTGCAGATTTATTGACTGATATTTGCCTAGAGGTCACCTGGTACCAAAATATGACCTGGTAATAGAAGTAGAGTGTTATACAAGACTGCAGTGATACTTGTACAGACATGCATGAGATTCATGCATGACAAATATACTAGATGAACAGTGCATTAATACATAAAATGCAGGTGTAGACAATGAACCTCCTGTGGGTGGAAATATCTGTGATGTGTACAAACCATATTGGAGTGCTGGGTTGGCTACCTGACCCTCATACAGTTGAAGATGGTATATTTGCAGTCTACAGCTATTACAGTTTCATACTTGCCTGCAGTTCCGAACCTCAGATCAGGAATGCATGTAGCAGAAATGCAATGATTAACACAACACAATCCTGATATACACAATATATTTTGGGTGCCCTGGTAGTGCTTTATGTCTTAGTGCAGAACAAATATCATAATACATATATCTTGTAGTACAGCTCTAAATCTACAGTTTAGCAGAACATTCTTTCTTAGTTAACTTTCAGTCACTTAGTGGTATTCTTTGTGTTTTCAGTTCAGAGCAGACGTAATACTCAATTTCATGAACAACAGCCCAAAATGCACACATATTGTACAACACAGTTTATTAGGGGTGACTTCATGCAGTTATTGTTATATTTTCAAGTCTCTATTGCAGAACAGTGAATATAATGCAGGTGTTGCAATGCCACTGTAATTCCACAATTAATGCAGTAGAAACTTTATTTGCTAAACATTATCAGGTTTCATGCTTTCATTTTTATTGAACTATACGTGGCATTACTCACTTATTTCAGTACAGGTGTATGACCACATTCATTGCAGTACAATCAAAACTATATACCTAATGGCATTAATAATTTATTCTTTCTTGCTTATATGAGTATAGACCGCAAGATACATTTGTAGTCACCACACTCACGCTGCAACCTGGCCAGGCACCCTCCATGGGCTTCTAGGTTGTGAGCTCTCTCCTCTGCAGCTGTAGGGACAGAAGGACACCATTATGCATACCTGTCTATCACACATTCAGTTTCGATGTTGCTAAAATAATGCTAACAGTACTTACAAACTTGTGGGCCATTCCCATCCCTAACATCCTGGGCCCAGGTGTCCAGAAGTTCCCTCTACCATCTCTTCAGATCATCATAACAATGATGGACCTGCTCACTTGTGCAGGGGATACCTGTTGCACTGGTGAGATTGCGTGCCAGCCAGTCCCAAGCTTCTGAATTGTACTCCAATCCCTGGTACTGGCCCTGCAGCAGCCAAACATCATGGTATTTCACAAGGAGTCCAACCATGACTCTGGACTCCAGAAGTGCGCACCCTCTCCATCACCTGCCATTGTTCCTGCCAAGTTCAAACTCCAAGTGGTTCTGCTCTATTCCCACCTGTTGCACTTAAATAAATCTGTTTCCCTGCCCTTTACTGCCATTTGGCAATTTTAAATATGCGGTGAATTGCTTAGCAGCATGCAAACCTGCTGGCCTCATCTGAACAGTGCTTAAACTGGCAACGCTCAGCATTTCTTAGTGGTGCACACACCAGCTTAGTTGTGCTAAGCAATGCTTAAACTGGCATTACTTAGAAGAGCTTCACTCCACTTAGCAATGCACAAACCAGGTAAGTGCTGCTAAAACAGTCTTTGTTTAAGCAGTGCTTGGCAAGGCTTAGCTGTGCTTAGCAGAGCATAGCTGAGCACAGCAAAGCATGATTTAAAAATACTTCTCATAATGTATATTTGCAAAATAACTGCTTAACAACCTCTCTCTGTATTCAAACCCTGTGCCTACAGCTGTCACTCTAACCCATAGGCTATGTGGACATCTGAAATGCTGCTATACCTTTATATATACTGCTCGACTATGTTTAAGCACGGCTGAGCACTGCGGCATGCCACACAAATCGACTCAGCTATGCTTAAACTTGACCTTTGCATTCATAATTAAATATATCCAGTTTTTATTTTTAGATGTCTGGCACATGCCCATTGCTCTGTGTTGCTCTGCGCCATGCAAACATAAAAAAAGTTAAAATAAAAAATAATTAATACTTTATTACATATGCATACATATGCATACATTGTTATCTGGTACTTTGACAGTGCAAGGGGTGTGTTACTCATCTCCAAATGCAGTAACACACTCCCTATACTGATTCAATAACCGTGATACATGGCTCTCCCTCAGTAACACACCTTCATTAATATGCATGGTGCACTACCAAGGGGGTACCGCATAGATGGACATGGTACCTTCCATGTAGGCTTTACACTATGCCTACACAGATTTTATTAAATCCCCAGGAAAAAGCTATGTTTCAGTTTCAGCAATGAATGTAATTTAAAAATAGTTAAGGAGGTTTGCTATTTTTGAATGTTGAAAGAAAAAAGTATCATATGCTTGGGGGTGTGTGAATATGATGACTGAAGAAAAATCAACATTATATTAAAGATGAAAAGAAAATATATGACAGAAACAGTTTGAAGGCTAAAGATATGACATACAGCCAAACATTCTTTTTGGAAGGCAGGAAAGAAGGAACAACATCATTTATCAGGAAAAAATAAGCATTAAGATGGAAAAAAATAGAGACAGAACATATTGAATGAATGCTGAGCTGTATGCAACAAAAATGTAAAGGCAGTAATTAAATACAGTATCAAGATGCATAAAGAAGTAAGTAAAATATGATGGAAGAATCAAGGCTAAAAATAATAAAATAGAAATGAGTTTTGGAAAAAAAATAACAAATGAGGAAGTTAAAAAAGTGTAGAAAATCTGAAGGTAGTAGTGCCCGAAATTTAGCAGAATGAAGTTAAAGATTTTTTAAGAAAAAAGTGATAAAGAGATAAATATATTGGTCAAGGTAACACAATAATATGAATAAATATGGAAGCAGAAGCATATGAAAGATTTGATAATTTGGATACGAAAAAAATAACTGTAAACTCAAAAAACATGAGGGTGCAAATTACAGGGATTTTTTAATAAACATCTTTATTAAATATTCATGCATGACATAGGCAATCTTACTTTTATATAAATGAAAAAGAAACAACATTGACACCACTTTAGTTGCAAACATTATACATCACTTATAATCTATCCTGTCATTGTCAGTTAAGCATTATATGACACATTCAAATCCTGCTTCCTAAACCTCGTTCCTTATCTGCATATATTGTTCCCACAATTCCCATTTTTTTCTATGTTGTTTGCTCTGTCCCTTTTCTAAAGATCCCAATTCCAGTTGTTTTATCTCAGTTACTATGTTCACTACTTCTAGTGAAGTTCATCTAGACTTTAATTTCCATTTTTTAGTAATTTCTTTTTTGGCAGCCACCATAATTATACCCATCAAGTCTTTACTATATCTAGGCCATTATGATTCTGTATCATAGCTCAAAAAATCATCTCCCCAGTCAATCTAATCCACTCACCCAGCATCTCCGACAGAGCAGTTTGCATGGAGTCCCTAAAGTCTGCCAGCTCATTGCGCTCCCAAAAAATATGTTTCCAGCCACCCCTTTCTTGCCTGTCACACCTCCAACATTTGCTATCCATCTGAAGAAAAATTCTTTGGAGTCTACTTGGGGTATAACAATACCTATGTAAACACTTCCAGGCAAAGATTCTAAATCTTCTAGACTTTGTTACATATTTGGAAGAGATACATATATCCCCCATTGTCTGTTTGTGAACATCTTATCCAATCTCTCTTACCAATTTTGAGATAATTTTGTAGACTATACTTTACACAGTTGTAAATCAATGTTATATGACATAATCTATGCTGTAAAGAGAAAAAGTGAAGGGATGTTGATAATAATAAAAAATATTAATAGAAAATTGAGAGGGCAAATTGACATTGTATCATTTTCAGGCATTGCAAGCAATCAATAGTTATGGAAATGAGAAAATAATATGATAAATGGATGAGTAGAGTAATGGTGAGAAAAAGAGCCAAATCTAGGATGCCCATGAGTACAATAAGTTTTGCTTTAATGAGAAATGTTATTGAAGGAAATTGTTTAGCTATATTAAATGTGAATCAGCGTGAAATAGATAAGATATTATTGATGTCTTATTCAAATCATTTGGCCTAAATTCATTGCATTTGACAAAAGTGTACTTAGTAGTAGAAATTTGAGTTGCTATATATCCTAGAAGGATGTAATTGCATGAACAGGAAAGTTACCATGACTCCTGAGACAAATATATTCATCTCCAACTTCCTTTAGAATGTTTGTTTAAATTCTGCACCTGCAGATCACAGACTAAGGTGCATAGTTAGCTTATTATGTGGTCTTCATGAACAGTGAAACAAAAAAGTATATTTACTTAGAAAAAAATGAAATAACATGATATGAATTAAACACACCCTATACCAATGCTATCCCAATTTGCTTCTGTCATGCGCAGGTTATGATATGTATTACTGAAACATCCATAAATAGTGCACGCTACCTTTGGTTTAGGTTTCTAACTAAAATGTTTTTGGCATGGTGTAATGAATTTAACAAAGAACATTATGTTGTTTCATTGTCAGTATTCTGTAAACCATAGCATTCTAGTATGCCTTACCAGTTCCAATTAAATGCTGCACAGGTCAGCAGCCAATCACAAGTCTCTGTTTTCCAATGCATTATGCAAATACTGTCATGAAGGAAAAGCAAAGTGCAAAACTATGCACCCTGACCAGGTACAGCAAGTACTGAATTTATTTATTTATTTGTTTACTTGTTTATTTATTTATTGATCTATTGATTGATTGACTTCTTGAATGGGGAAGTCTGACGAGAGAAAAGTTCCATAAGATATAAACTGAAAGTAAATAACATATATATATGGGTCTACCTGACATCACCAACTCGCTAAAACACCAACAACGAAATCACCGACACCACAAAACCGAATGTTCAGAAACACGAGACGTCACATACCCAACATACCATAATCCTGACACTCAACAAGCAAAACAAATCCCCTGTCCAAAAAGCACACACACAAAACATGCACACCAAAAACCTTACAAACCTACACTGAACCTTACATACACAACTATCTATGCACTAACCTTAACCCAAACCCTAACCCTAAGGTCCGTCACTATAGCACACTCACCTAACCCGCGCCCTAACCCTAACTCACTTAACCTGCCCCTATCCCTAATGTCTGTCTATATCGCACACTCACTTGACCCACACCCTAACTCTAACTCACTTAACCCGCCCCTAACCCTACAGACCGTCACTATCACACACTTACCTTACCCACACCCTGACCCTAACATCCATCCCTATCGCACAATTACTTTTACATGTCAGTGTTCTCAGCATTGGGATTCTCAACTGTCGGTCTTCTCCATTGTCAATCTTCCAGTGTCCGTGTTCTCGTCGTCGGCGTTTCGAGATTTCAGCGTTTTCAGGTAGACCCATATATATACATATATATGTATCTATGTATTTATAGACTTATATATATATATATATATATATATATATATATATATAAATTGTAATGAGTAAGTTAAGCATACAATTATTGCTTCAGCATACAATAGCATACAGCTGTGACAAAACAAAGTAATTGACAAGATAGATAGATAGAACGATAGATACAAATAATCAACATACATAATAATGTCATGGCTCTGGCAATGCAGTGATATGAAAAACCATTAAAAGATTGATCAGAATGTGTTCTTAGACAAACCATGGGATTCATGAAGCTTGCACCATGCGCCGGAATAGCGTCGGCGATCTAACGCCAAATATGGTCATCGAGCGATTCAGGCAAGAGCTGTTTCCATGTGCACTACCAGCGTACGCCAGAGCTGTGCAGCTCACGGTGCTTGTATGCTAATTACCCCATGTACAGCAGTGTAGCATGCAAATAAAGGTATATAGTGATTCATGAAGTGGTGCAGGCGTAGCGTAAGCATGCAGAAATGTAAACCATGAAAACGGTTTACATTTTTTCAAACAGAACATCGGAACCATGAAAGCGGACCAAACTTACGTATTACAATGTTAACATATGCCAGTGGCTAAATATACAGCCAGTGGCATAAAAAAGCACGCACAACACATAAAAAATAACATTTAATGTCACGGCCACACTAATGCAAAGTACAACCGCAGTGCATTGGTGCGCAAACGGGAACACAAGGAAAATATATTTAGATGTCAGAAAACTGCAATGTAACACAAATCATGATTTTGCCATAATAGTCAATGGTATGTATGCTACACCACAACCAAGGCGCAAGGGCTGCTAAGGGTCTGTGACAGTGCCCCACGTGGTAACTAGGAATTAGTAGTCAATGCCATGCAAATGATTCAAGTAATACTGAATCGCAAATGTCCCGCCGGCGTAACGATGTACCACATGGCACAGCGGTACAACACCGAGGAGTGGCCTGGAGGTAAACATGACATCATGAGAGGTGTGCGCCTCCGTACCTGTAAGCACATTGGAGTATTGGTAATCCGTGTTGCCTGTTGCTAAGCAAAGCCGCAGGATAGGGGTGTGTACCTAGCCATAGCTATGCTTAGCTGAGAGCACACAAGGTGACCGAAAGTGCATGTAAACATGGATGAAAACGCACTCAAAAGCTGGAAAACGGGCACGCACGGTGCTCAGCTTAGGTGAAACAGGAAGGTTATGGGAAGACAATAAGGAAATGCTGCAGCATGGTAACTGGAGTGCAAATGAGTAATTAACACCTAGAAACTCACAGTGGGCCATAGACAACAGCTAACAAGGCTGCTAGCAGCTACCTACAGAACAGGAAAGGATTGGTGCCGTACAGCAAAGAAAAGAGAACTGTCACAGCAGAACAAAGCAAACTTACTGTAGATCAGCTACATAACACATTTCCCAGCACAATCTTGGGTTGTGGAAGCACAAAACAAGAAAGGCTGCAGCTAGATGCATGCCTGACAATGGGAGGTGAATCAGGTTGAAAATAGAAGTAAAGAGCAGTAGATGAATCATGGCAGACAAGCGTAAGTCAACACCAAAGGCCCCACAATAGCAGTACTTGCTGTAAAACCAATAATTAAGATACCCTGCAGCTGGAATAGCACAAACACACCCAATTACTCCAGCATCATCCATTGCACAATAGTATAAGGTGTGAAAGCCCCACACACACACTTGTGTATTCCCAGACACTCTGCACCATTGGTGTATACAGACATGAAACTTTTAATATGTATATGTTAGGGACTGCCATAGCTTTGATTCACCAGCATGTGTTGGAGACTGACGGTGGTGTGGAAGATGATGCTGACAACCATTTCAGGCACCGGACGAGGAGACGAGTGTTCCGACTCAGGGTAACCTATCAGGGGCTACATGATCTGGAGATAGTAGAGCATTACAGGTTGGGCAGGGACATCATACAGCAACTTATTGAGCTGTGCAGGCCACGCCTCAGAGCCAGAAGTAACAGAGGTGAACCCATCCCAGTGGACATGAAGGTATGTGTAAGCTTGAGAATACTAGCCACAGGTACCTTTCAAAGGCCAACTGGGGATATCATGGGGATCTCACAGGCATCAGTATCCAGGGTACTCCACCAGTTCCTGGATGCCATGTTACCACATGCCTATGAGCACATACACTTTCCCCGAATGCAGGAGGAGTTGGCCAGCAATATGCGGCTCTTCCACCATGTGGTGGACTTCCCGGAGGTACTGGGTACAATAGACTGCATGCACATACACATCACATCACCACCCAGTGAGCAGGGTAGGCACTACATAAACCGCAAGGGATACCCCTCCATCAACTGCCAGGTCATGTGCAATGCCCAGGGCATTATCATGGATGTGTGTGCCAGCAGTCCTGGAAGCTATCACGACTCCCACATCTGGCATGCGTCACAGCTGTATCAGGTATTTGCCAGGGGGGACATCCCACATGGCCACCTGGTGGGGGATGCTGGCAACCATTGATGATGACACCCATCAGAAATGCACACACAGCCATGCAAGAACACCATAATGAGGCACACGCAGAAACCAGAATCATCATAGAGCATGTGTTTGGGATGCTGAAATCATGGTTCTGTTGCTTGGACATATCTGGTGGAGCCTTGCAGTACTCTCCAGGAACGTGTGCCCACATCTTCATAGTATGTGCCATGCTACACAATGTGATCCTGCGGAAACAGCTGCAGCAGGGACAGAATGGTGAAGGCCCTCACAGCCCGCCACCATTGCCAAGGGACCCACAGGCACAGGGGGGCTCAGACCATGAACACCCTGTGCTAGCCTCAGTAGGCAGATGGAGGCATGCCCAGTATGCCAATGCCTTGGCAAAGAGGGAACATATAGCACACACACTGACAGTGTAGGCACTCATGGACTGACACCCTTCTCTACCTGCACACACAGCAAACATGGATGGCACACACACACGACCACCTGTAAATTGTCATGTATAGGTGGTCTACTGTGTGCATCCTACATAGGTAGTCCTCAACTATTGTACACACAACCACCATTGGCACAAGGTAAGTCAATACCTGAACAACAGTATATTAAGCTATCAGCATGTGTCCATATTGTATGTACAGGTTCATAGATACACAGGTAGGTACATGGCCAACCACCAAGGCCACTCATAACCATAGGCAAAATGTGTCTGCTGTTGCCACCCCATCAATCAACTAACCGCCCCTCTGTGGAGCAGAGCCATTTGCGGGATCCCTGGGGTGTAGCTACTGTTCACCACCCACTCTGCAAGGATTCCCCGGAGTGTTAGTGAGGGGTTTTGTATAATGTAATCAGTGATGTGTTTCCAAATAATGGGGAGAATCCCTGACAGGAATCTTCACAGATGTGTACATGTTACATAGAATACCTTAAACACAGCTTGCATATACAGGTAGTTCTCCACAGAATAATAAACATGTGGAACACACAACTGCTGAAATGTGCATTAATCACCCTTGCACTACCAGTGCCTGCTCTGAGATGTAAGATATCACTGCCAGGATTAGCACACTCAACCATGTACACATTAATCACAATAACATACCACTAAGCTACCTGAGATGTACCAATGGCAGTCATGTATACTGACAGGATAAAACACAAAAGGTAAGCATGTGTTGAAATAGGACAAACCGGCATGTACACAATGAAAGGTGTATGTGTTTTATATATATATATATATATATATATATATATATATATATATATATATATATATATATATATATATATATATATATATATATATATATATATATATATATATATATACATATATATATATATATATATATATATATATATATATATATATATATATACATATATATATATATATATATATATATATATATATATATATATATATATTATACACACAATCATATATAGAGAGGGAGAGAGAGAGGGAGAGATATGTCGATATATGGGGATATACATATATATGTAGATATATAGATAGGTTAACAACATCTACATAACCATGGAGGTACATATAAATGGGATACTACCACATACTGACTGCTTTACATACCGACGCATGTAATCCTGAGGCTTAATGTCTGAAAGAACACAGTACCGAAACATCAGATGCGCGAGGTGTAATCTCACAATGTTATTGAACAGTTAGTCAGTGCTTCTGGTGTTGCGGTTTGGGTGGATTACTGTGTGTATGTGTGTTTCTTAGGGCTGTAGTGTGTGTAAGTGTGTGTTGTTGGGGGACTGTAATGTATGGCTGTGGGTTAACTTTGTGTGTCTGTTTGCGTGACCTAGGATGTAGAATATTAAAGTACTGGGTGGTGTGTGGGGTGCAAACACCTACATGGGGTGTGTAGGGGGGCTTGGCCACCTGCTCATACGTAGTGTAGGATGGCTTGCTTGGATGTGTTGGGTAGCAGTGTGTCTGTGTGTGCATGTGTGTGTGTTCCATGTTCATGTTACCTTCGCGAATTACTGTCAATGTCGGTAATGTGGTGTATAGGAGTCTGTTCCCGGGACTGTGTGCGTCGGAACACTGTAGTTTCGGAATTCCATAGGTCTCCCGTATACAGCGGTTGAAGTGTTCATATATGTGTATAACGTAGACCATAGCAATCACACATTCCACAACTACCAACCTTCATGAACAAAGGATATGGAGAGTATATGCCTATACACCATTACAAATATGTGCTATGGACATGAGCCAATTATAGTGTTAGCACCTGTTTCACTTTGCGAGGGACACTCCCTCTTTGGGTGGTTGTGTCCTGACCAAATATATTAAACGTGGCAAAGGTCCTGAGATTGTAGGACATAATTATGTCCCATATGTACTGTAATAGTTGCATACAATATTTATTTCTGTATCTAAAGCACCTACATGGTACAGGAAACAGGATAAGCTACTAAACTGCTACAAGAATAAGCTTATAATTAGGTAAGAAAGGAAAGTTTGATCCCTTGTACTGACCGCAGGTTTGTGTTGGCCTGTAAAATCAGATGTGTGTCCCGAAAAGGACACACTATGGATATATGAAAAGGTGGCAACCCTAGCCAAAGAGGGTCAGTCACCAACACAACTACGATGACTGCAAATAACTATGACAGAAATATACAGCTATCATGTAGCAACACGATATTACATTCAGATGTATTACCGAAGGTATTCAAGGACTAAAATCACCTGCATGCTATACAGGAACCACATAACAGTGCCTTAATGAATCAGCCTGCAAATACCATTGTAGCAGTCCACAAAAGAATAGGTGTTCAAATAGGGAAGGAACCCTCGGCTAATGGAGTAGCTGCACAGCTGATGTGCTTCCAATTAACTACTTTGGAACAGCAATTGGTGGACAGGATACCACATGTTACCAATATGTAACTAGAAAAGGATGTGTCATCACACATTCAAACCATCTGTATATACCAGCGGAACATTACAAATAACATTAAAACACAAACCGAAAAGGATTGAATCAACTGTTAGCGATACATCGGGTTACTAATAAGGTATTTAGAACAGTCAGTATGTCTGTGTATGTAGTACTATTCTGTAGTATTTAAAGTGCACACAATCCATATAGTGGAAACAGTTATCTTGTAGTGATGTATTGTTGAGCATAGTCATGCTTGTAGTATTTGTGTGTACTGCTGTAGGTCACAAGGCAAACACCGCATACACCACAAGGATGCTATATAAAGGCTTTGAACAGAAATACTCCTCACCAGCCGACGTCAGTGGCAGGGTTGGTCCAACAAGTATGTGCTAAAACAGGGGATAATATATGTTGATATATAGTAACTGTAGCCATATGTATGGGTGTAATACAGAGAATAACATGTGGAAGGTTGGGCCACTGTGCAAGTATGTTTTGCATTGTGGGGTATTGTGCCAATAACTGTGTAATGTACAGTATTGTAGGCAGATATGTATTACAAGCTACATAGCATTACTGTAATGGTAAGCAAACATTAGCTATGTCAATTGGCATTTACAATACACAATAACAGGATACGTATGTCTTTTAGTGAGCCAACAGTTTATCAGCAGGATAGCAAAGTAAAATGGAATGAGCTATTTAACTATCCATGGACATAAGACATGTAATATGTGCAAGGGTAGGTACTAGGCTGTCTTACCAAGGGTATCTGTAAGCCTAGCCAGCGTGTGTTGTCTTTTGCCACCCCCAAAGGTTGGTTCCCTGTGCCTCTGAATGGCAGAGCCAATAGTTCCCTGTGCCTCTATCCAGCAGAGCCACTGCAGTGATTCCTGGGTACATGTCTGTCTCCCATCCACATGGCAACATTTCCCTTGAAGAGGGCTCATGAGGGGCCCTGCCCGATTTACATTGGAATCACGTTCCAAAGCATAGGGGGTGTCCGGTTCAGGAATTTATCCGTTCAGCACGTCCTACTCATCGTTGTGGTTAGGTGTATATCCCTAGAGCATGTGGCTCTCAGGGGCTTCTGTTTAGGTGGAGAATATCCAGCAATACAGGGTTGGACATGGGCCTTGTATGTCAAGCAGAGATCACCTGTGAGTATGTGGTATGCAACTGAGTACAGCTAGAGTTTCGTAGGTTGGGCTGCATACGCCATTTGTTTGAGGTCAGTAATCCTCTTGGTGTGGTACTGGTGTGGTCTTCCAAGCTGTTGCAGTTGTCTTGTAAGGTATATCCCGAATGGGGTGTTGTATCCTTTAATGGGGCTGATATAACATGTGTAGAGTCACAATGGCCCCTCTGATCTGGATGCGAACTCATTAGAGATGGGGGGGGGGGCATGTAGAAAGATATTCTAACCACCTTGTAATTATGGGTATCGAAGGAGAGATTGCTATCTACTGGTGTTTCCGGATCCCCTAATACCTTTTTTGTATGTATGGGACTAACACCTATGTGGCAGTCCACGGGTAATTAGTTATATCCAAAGGGGATGACTATGCACTTTTAGGCATTCAGCTTGATGCCATGATATTAACACCAGGTATCCGTCTCAGTTCAACCCTTCCAGAGGGTGTCTGTAACAGCTGGGGAAACAATTATGTCCCCTAGTTTGCAGTCGTCTGCAAACCTTTTCAGCCAAAGCCCTCCTGTGCTTTTCTGTACATCAGAGAAGTATATACCGAACATGAGGGGTCCTAGGACTAAGCCCTGGGGGACTGCAGTTGTAACTGGTATACAGTCAGACCTAGGGTATGCAACTCCTACTGCATGTGTTCTGCCCGTGAGCCACTTTGCAAACCTTCACATGATGTAGGGGTTAATGTTCAGGCAGATGGGTATGTTGATAATACCAGAAGGAGGAATGGTGTTGAAAGCCTATGACAGATCTAAGTAGGCTGTGTGGATCTCCTTACCCTCATCTAATGCCTTGGTAACTGTCTCTAAGAAGCCCGCCAGGTTTAGGAGGCATGGTCCAGCCTTAACAATGCCAAACAGGGAGGGTTCAAAGGTTGGGAGGTACCCAATGTCTCTGATAGTGATCCATGATGTGCACCATAGCCTTGCAGACCAGGCTAGTCAGGTCTATAGGGAAATAGGTCCCATGGCCCATTGTGGCACCACCTTTGTGGAGTGGGATAACTGTTGCTGTGTGCCATTCAGGGGGCACTATGCCCGATGTGAGGCTATTATTGAACATGGTACATAGGTGAGGAGACAGTACCATCCGAAGTTTGTGTAAAACACAGCCTAGGATGTTGTCCAGTCCCATGGATGCTGTGATATTGCCTTCAGAGTGTGCAGCTTTGAGAGCGGATCTGCTAGCATGTTGCCAATATCCATTGTTTCTGTAATGTTCGTGCCTTTGTGCTGTAACTCAGAGCAGATCTAGTTGGTGACATCGAGGCTCTGTGGTTGTTGTTGGTATTAGTTGCGTTAAAGTTTTCGTAGCTAGCTTTGGAGGATCGTATAAGGGATCTCACCTTCTTACTGAGGCTGGACAGGGATCTCCTCCATGCATGGTATTGTACTCTCATTTGCGACAGTGTCTTTCTCTTGTAGTACAATATGTTTATGGCAGGGGACCACCAGATTGGTTTAGTTAATTATGAGTATAGTGTCCTGGTTCTGTTTGGGATAGCACAAGCCATGCACTCCTGTAAGTGCTTATAGAGTGCATTTGTGTGGGATTCAGCTGTTGTAACAGTACTGTCCATCTGCACGGGTGTCATGACGTCCACCACGTCTGCCTTAAGAATCATGTAGTTGGCCTTGTAGACATATTATATTGTGGTTTGCTTAATGGGGGGTAGGTGCGGGATGTGGATATCAATGGTGTTCAGCACATGGTGTGATCGGACCAACGAGGAGTTGGCTTCACGTGTGGAGCACCAGTCACTCATGTTGGTACTGACTAGGTCTAGGATATTGTTGCCCTTGGTGGGTGTGTGGATATGTTGAGTCAGGGCATTGGTGTTTATGAATTCCAGAAACCATTGAGGTAATGTGTTGGGACACGAGTAGTTTTCCCAGTTAATGGTGGGGTAGATACAGTGCGGCTTATGTGATGAGTGTGGTGTTGTGCAACTGTGTACCTTCTCCACATGACAGTCAAGCTCAGGCTTGGATGGAGAGAGACCATTACCTTCAGTTTGGCTAGATGAGTGCATCTCTCACAGGTTGTAGTGTTGGGTGGTAGGTGGAGAGGTTTGTCTGTGTACATGAGGCAATGTGTACATTGCCTTAAGATGTCCAGATTCATCAGGTAGACAGGTGAGAACACTGGCAGTTGACTGTTGGACATGCCTGAATATAGAACTACATTCACCTAGATAAGTGAGGAAAGTGAGTACAACAGCTACATTACTCTATGCAAGTGAGAAAAGCATATACAACACTTGTTCACCCTTACCTGTAGGTGATGTAGAAGATTGAGTGCTATAGTAATCATTAGCTTATGTACTGTTTACAAGTGCTTAGCATGAATAAGAAAACCAGATAGGGTCTTGGATAATATAAAAACACGGCCCCCTCCCCCCAACAGGTACACAAGCATATATCCATGTACACCACAGGGCCCCTGTACCCACAACTATGCAGGTACAAGCTGCACTCAGTATGCATGGGGCCTGCCCACATCACAGGTTTTATCATACACATATGGAAAAACAAGATGCTCTCCACGTACACATCATGTAAAACATAGCTCCATATCAGATTGTGTACACACTGAATGGTACATACCAACAGGTATCACAACCCAACAAAGGGGGGAGACACCACTGATAATGGGAAGTACTGCACTACTACCCTTCTGAGTCTGGTCTGGAAGGCCATGAACCATGATCACGTAAGTGATGTCAGCAGTACAGATGTAGATGACAGTATGGTTGATGTCACACTGCATATCATAACCCTGCCAGGTCATAGGACATCATCACCCATACTGTGTACCACCTACACTCGGTATACTAGATGTACATTCCTATATCACAGGAGTGTTTAGCAACAGGACTGCTGGTAGAAACAACACTACAGAAGGTGTCTGAATAATACATGATCATCACACCAATGGCAGCTACAGTATGTCAAGGTTAATGAATTCTATTCCCCCTCATTGTAGTCCATACCTCACAGACAAACAGAAGGCATCTGCCTATTGAAGTATGCGAATGACTATGATCTAGGAGCAAAAGCTGATTTGCATTGTCACCCCTATGTTAATAACCCTGTACCCATGAACTACCACCTAAGCAGTGGTCATCATAATTGACACTTGTGTGAGGGATGCAGCTGGGCAGTTGTCTTTCCTGTAATAGCTACGTCACCACACTCATCAGGGAGTCATATGTGGCAACCCTAATAATAATAGGGTGCCATACATGAATACAGAGATCATTGTCCAGCCATACAGACCACTCAAGTGACCCATATCAGATCACATATTTCCTTTAAGGGGTATTGGTCATGTGCAGATGATCTACACCAGCCTTCTCATTCCCCATCTCCACTATGTAGGATGATGCAAACCCTGAATAAATCCATGTCCAACCCAGTGATGTTGGACATGCTACACATACTCATCCTGATCTTGAACACATACTTCATGGACATCCACCTACCACATGCTGGACAGATCCTTGTCCCATACACTTGACATAGTCCTGCCACACTATGCATATCTGTCCATCAAAGCTGCACATCGCTCCCCTCACAGACATGGTGTGATGACCGCATGGTAATGCATGGTATATGTATCATTAACCCTGTGGATCAGTAATGTGGCACTGCTCCACCTGGCCCCCAAAGACCCACGTGTCAGCTACTGCCAGGTAACCTTTCATCCTAGATGCATACATGGCCCGTGGCATATAGCCCACTAGTTGACATTGACTGTACATGCCATAGTTGATATCCATCCCTGCAAATACCATCTGGCTAGCCAGTGTCCCATGTGTATCACTTGTGCAACACAGGTGATACATGGCAGGATGTTGAATTGCTGTACAGTGCCGTATAGATGTATATAGCAGAACACATACATGTAAAACCTTATGAGAGCATGTCTGCAGGGTCACAGGTCATGTCTGTTAAGGCAGTCTAAGTCCTTATATGTGACATATACACTGCATCAAAGTCGGCTGCATTAATGTGGACACATCCAGCCATGTGCTGATAGGTAGGAACACCAGTACAGGCCAACAGACATGCCCACATCAAGACAGCAAACACATAGAGTATGAGCAATGTAATCAGGTGACACACACAAACACACACACACACACACACACACACACACACACACACACACACACACACACACACACATATATGGTGATAATATCCACTCAACATTGAGTGTCACATGTGTGTGACACAAACACATCAGTGTCATGTAGGTTTGCAAATACAACTATTTAAACTGAAGTAATGCGATACACATGTATATTCAGCTGTAGCTCTGTATGTCTCTGAGGTACTGTGACCTGCCTCCATCATTATGTCTTCCAGGTGTGTCGCATGCAAGGCTTCCCCCTTTTACATGCTTGGAGGATGAGGCCCTCATCCCATACCTACTCGATAATCATGACATCCTGTTCAGCCCTGTGCCACAGGTTGCACAGCAGCAGGATGTCTTGTGGATGGAACTTCGCAGGAGGGTTAATGATGTGAGTGGCCACAACTGCATATACTAGCAGGAGTGCAGACACTGTACAGACCTCATTAGATGGGTGAAACAGCATGTGAATGCAATCGCCAGGGAACAAGGTGCAACAGGTGGTGGACCACCAACCCAGCCCCCACTCACATGTGCCAAGGAGCTACTGGCCAACCTGGGGACACCTGCAGAACCACATCCACAAGCCTTAGCTGATATTGTGGAGGTGGGTGTCTCTCAACCACTGAGCCTGGAGTTGCCTGGTAAGTCTGTACTGTACCTATAACAACTATATTCCATATAGCTGCATGTGTCACTGTGCAATATGTAATGTAACATCATATGCAAGGCATGTATACACACATGCTGCATACTATAGTATGTTACTCTGTGTATGCACACATGTGCATACACCATAGTATAGTCTAATGTACTAGTGTATGTGTTATGCACATTGATCCCTGTAGCCTTTATACAGGGGTGGATTATGCTCATACTGCTGTGTTACTCCTATTTAGGTACCACTGGCATTCTGTGGTGACAGCAGCCCATTGCAGGTGAAAGTGTTATTATTTTTCAGGAACCGTAATGCACAAATCTATCTGCCATGTGGCCATTCACAACATGTACACATAATGTATGGTCCTGTCACAATATACAGGTCGGACTTGCAATGCATCACAATGACTATCCATGTGCCACAATTGCAAACTATGTGAATCATCTCACTGACATGAATCCTCACAAACTTTATTGCCAGATGTGTTGACAGCTGTGCATACAATGGTGGAGGTGCTGTTCACTTTAGGAACATACAACAGATCTGATCTACACATGTGGTGAATACAAACAGTACTACACAGTGGGCTGGAGTATGACCAGCACACAGGTTTCACTGGTGTGGATCATAGCCCTGCTATGAATGTCACACAATGTGATGTGCTATCTTGACATGTTCATGACATCTATTGGCCTGGCTGCTACACTGCCTACCTAACCTGAAAACATATCCCACATACCACCATTTAACTGCATAACCCTGTTGTCAGTGGAGCATATATGTCATATGGGACAACACAGATATGTGAAATAGATGCCCATCACTATAATTTGGACAACACGTGTACACACATGGCCATGGAGGATGGCCAGAGACATGGAGCAACACACACACTAGAAGTGTTGTGCTTGTGTGTACACCCTGTTGTACAATGGCTACACATGGCTCAGCCATGGCCTTTGTATAATGGTCATAATGTAGATGTGGAACACTAGACATCCTACAGGCCTGTGCACATCTTGTGTAGGTGTAACATCAATCCACCACATAGGATGTGTTGAACATCTTGAGGGTGTTGCAACATGACAGCAGTTACATGTACAGTATCCACATGAGGCCACAGATACAGTACATTCCCGTTGCTGGTGATGGACATAAATGCCATACTAGCTCCTTGTGTGTGTGTGTGTGTGTGTGTGTGTGTGTGTGTGTGTGTGTGTGTGTGTGTGGTACACAGATGTCATGTGGGACATGGTGTACAGACGTGTTTGCCCTGTTTGCCCATAGTTGCCAGGCTGCAGCAATATGGTTGCAGATGTGCAGGGGTGTCATCCGTATACCCATCAGTGACCTGTGTCACAACTTCCACATCATGGTTTAGTGTGTATACACCTCAGTGATGTGGGTCACATTCCACAGTATATATGTATTGTATCTGAACACAGTCATGGCTATGAACCCTGTCTGTAACTCACACTGTATAGCACTAGAGACTCCTCATGATTCCCTGCAATGGCCATGCACATCAGCTAAATTTGCAGTATATCTGTAAGCTGGACAGACAACACTGAATTGGTACACTGTTGCCCCACTGTATATTCGACAGGACACCATTGTGTTAAACATGTATGCATGTCATTGCACACGTCAGCAGATCACGTCATACTACATGTGATTATCCAGGTCATATGCCACACATTAGGCAGGTGTACTGTTAACCTGTGCTGGTCCACATGGTGTAACACAGGGATGTATGCTAACCACTACTATGATTGTGCAATTTGCATGTTGTCTGCTATCACACATGCATGCCGTGTGCAACCTAGGGATGTATGATAACTACCACTATTATTGTCTGCGCTGCATGCCATCTGCCGTATCACATGCATGTTGCATGCCTTCTGTCATATCACATGTGTGTCTGTGTGTCTATTGTATAGATTGTAATGTACAGTTCTTGTCTTCCCTCACAGGTGATGTAGGTGCATTGCCCTCCTGTGGTACATCAAATGTTAGTGTCCCCACAGACTCTAGCAGTGATGATGAGCATATGATTGGGTCACAGGCAGAGTTGTCAGGGGCTGAAACTGTGCCATTGGTTGCCATTCCATCTATAGCCATCTCATCCCTGCACACAGATCCCATACCTGCACATACCCCGTCACCAGTGGCCATAGAAGAAGGACAGTTGGCATGTGGTAGCTTGGAACAGGAAAGTGTGGGAGCTATGGAAAGTGTGCCTGCACACCATGGTGTCAGCCAAACTACTGGTGGTGCCCCACACAGACACATGGCTAGTGCTTCTCATAGGAGGACCTCTGGCCAACATGCTTCTACACGATAGAGCACAGCAGTTGGTGTCACCAGACGCATGTTTCAGGCTGTAATGGAGGCACAGGCACATGCTGAACAGCGCAACAGAGAAGATCAGATGCTACAGAGGGCTGCTGTCCATACTTTAAACAACAGCATACAGGCAATGGTAAATGCTCAACAGCAGATTGCTGATGCTTTGGATAGATGGTTGGGTGACATGATTGGAGTCCTTGACCGTGGCATGACAATCCATGAGTATCAGCTGTCTGTGTTGGAACATCTGGTAGGAGTGAGGCATTGGGCACGTGGACGTAGGCCTGCTACATCACCTGTGTCAGGTCTACATGTACGAGCTACCTCACATGCTCGCTCCCATAGTGGCGGTAGCAGCAGCAGTGCTTCTGTTGCTGTGCTGTCCACACCACAACACAGCAGGCCACGTGCACATGCCCCGGGATGGTCCCAACAGTGACATGGTTCCAGTGGACTAGTGACATCAGACAGTACCCAATCTGCACCTCTGTCTGGTAGTGCCCTTGCAACCCCTGACAGGCACAGATCACATGTCCATGGCCGGATACCGTGAACTGTAAAACCTCGCCTGTACAGTCTGCAGCTGTCAATAATACCACTGTGTAGGCCAGACACATGGGAGAACTGTGTGCAGACATACATGCACACACTGGACACATATGTAGGGTACTGCAACACACACATGCATAACATCCACACATGCCCAATTAGATCAAAGGCCCAAACCCACACACATGATGTCATCCAATGGTGCAGCCTAGGCCTCTGGCAAACATTAACACCCTGTGCGTATGATGATGCCTGTGCCGCATCCCTGACATCCACACCATCGGTGCAGGGACATGCTCATATGGTCTGCTGCACAGGGTGAACAGACTAGGATGATATGTGTAGTTTACAAATGCTGAGGACTGTTGACAGTCAGCAGATATACCAGGCAGTACAGGTGTACAATACTGTTAACAGTATGTGTCTTGTGTAACAACAGTAAATGCATGTTGGTCATGTTGCTCTGCTGTCTTTCTTCAGGTCTAATTGCAAGTGCCGGTGGATGTCAGTGTTTGCAGTTAAGTGCCCCATATGTCAATGTGGACTACTCACAGGTATGTATGAATATACCAGCATGCACCATGTAGCTGTCACATACCAGTGAGAATGTCCCACGTTACAATCACGTCTACCATTCCAAGAGCATGACAGCTGTGTATTAAGCTACTGTGGCCACAGACGTGACATCCATAAAGGGTGACATCACAGGTGCAGTTACATGGAGTGGTGAGGTAAGAGAGTGGTCTAACTGATTACAAGGGTAGAGGCCAGTGGAAAGTGTGATGCCTCAATGGGAATCAGTAATACACGTTCCCATAACAGGATGCCACCACACAACTGCACCCACACACTCAGGTATTGACACACATGTATTCAGTGACACTGTAACACACACACACACACACACACACACACACACACACACACACACACGCACACACACACACACACACACACACACACACACACACACACACACACACACACACACACACACACACACACACAATCACAGCTTCACCGACACAGTAACACACACTTGCACACAGTTGCTACTGGTGTGCTGAGGACCCCTGCCTATGTTTAAATCATCATTACAGTACTGTGCACCTACATGATGCACCACAGAGAATACACATGTACAGGTAGTCACTACGGCCTAAGATCGAGGACATCAACATGGATAGTTGAATGCATCACCTGGATGGTGGGAGGGGTCCTATCAGTTCAGTATGGTAACATACATCCTCACCCTAGGTAACAGTCAGCCCTACATACACACACTGTGGCATTCAGTAATTAATACACCTATGTCATGCACATACAGATACCTCACATGTGTGAGATACACGCCCCTGCCTATGTCCTGCTTTATACATTGCAGTCTGTACAGATGTGTACACTAGTGTACAGGAGAGTGAGTAACAACTGAGATGTATTCCCCACAATACTTAACAATACTTAACAAATATGGACACACACGCAACCACACATGCCAGTACTGTGAATCTCAGATCTGCCTAGCTCATGTTATGTATGTCAGACGTACAGCAGTATTGTACACATTACAAACTGTACTGATGCCTCCTGTGCCAACAGTGCTGATATATACACTAGGGATGTCATATCTAGTAACAGGTGTCAAGTGATTTACCTTTGCTATCACACTGACCGCTGTCTAAGTTGTGTGTTATGTCCTTCAATTAATGAAACCATTGCTTACCGGTTACACAGGGTATTGTAGGACCGCTTGTGACAGACCTGTGAGCTGTCCACAGCAAACATCCGCATGTAAAGATGCCCTGCCACTTAGTTATTTCAACACATCTGCCCATATCTGTGGTGCATCTTTCTGTACATTCAGCATATCACCATATACAGTTGGCAATGTTGAGGCTGCATTGCAGCTGCATGATGTACTAGGATACATGCTACCTGCATACATCAGCAACTGTACATGCATGTTATCTGAATGCACAACACTACGTGTACAGGTGTGTAGGTCCTACAATCCTGACATTCGGTCACGTTTGTAGGCATTGCAATTGGCGGATATGTGTAATAACATACATGACACATGGACTGTTGTATGATATGATGGATGACCAGTACAGAGGGGATATTACCTCTGAAAACATTGATATCACACCTTATGTACTGTTAGAATTCAGCATCCATGGACCTACATTCCATGTGCATGTGTGTAATGGCTGTAGCCACCTGTTTGCACAAAGGACTACAACAGCTATGCTATTTACAGGTATGTCGTGTGTGTGGCATGTACCCAGGGCAGGTACATGTATGTCATATCCATACATGAGGGTGTGTACTAGTGTACAGCAACAGACATCTGCTAATGGTGGACAGTACTGAGGGCCCTTGGTATGTGTACAGCTGACCTGATCACAGACAGTGGTATCATTGCATTGCATGACACATGATGCAACTGTGTCAGTACATTTGTACTGTCTACAGTTGATGTAAAGCTTAGTACAGTACGCAGGTCAAGGGTTACATGGTGGCCTACTCGTCTGTCATACAACATGTATGGTTGCGTGGTGGTGGTCCGAGGGCATGGTGGTGTCTGCAGTTTACATCCTAGAATGCAGCATGTGACACTGTGCCCTGCACATGGCTCATCTGTGAAGCCTTTCATGGGGAGACCGGTCAGTACATGTGAGTGGCCTTTATGTATGTGGGTACACCACCTGGAGCAGTCCGTACCTGGTTTATGCCCCACATGTCTGGTTCTGAGGTATATGGTGGTAGCGCTATTGTGCACTACAGAGACAACAGCCAGGTGTTCCTCACTGCACAGATGTCAGTACTCCCCATTGCTGGATCTACAGTGGCCAGCTGTGAATATGGATGCTACACATCTAGCACTGGTTAGCATAAGAAAGCAATGCACTTGTCCTGTAGGTGTATGGGAGTTAACCTGTGTTTAGGACATTTGCCTTGGAATGGCACTATGTGGGCGGATGCAACTTGGGTAATATCCACACTCCCTTGTATCATGGATGCATGTGATATGTGTCAAAGGCCTGCCTACTGTCAGCCATGTCATCCCAGAATGACAGATGATTTGTTAAAGACCGGTGTCAAATATATGTAGAGCAGTGTTCCCGCTAACAATGACAACTACCAATACCAGAGCCCATTACGTCTACCTGTAATAGCATGGCCACTGTGGCCCTCTGTGTTTAGCATCAGTGTGCATCCTAGTCAGCCCTGTGCTACTAGGAGTATGAACATGCCCAGTATATCCTTGTGTAGATGGACACATAGTAGTGCATTCCGACCAGCCTTGTGCCACTAAGTGTGTGAACATGCCCCCTGTGCTACTAAGTGTATGAGCATGCCCAATATATCCTTGTGTAGATGGATACATACTGCATTCCAAACAGCCCTGTGCTACTGCATTCCAAACAGCCCTGTGCTACTAAGTGTATGAGCATGCCCAGTATATCCTTGTGTAGATGGACACGTAATGCATTCTGAACAGCCCTGTGCTCCCTGTGCTACTAAGTGTATGAGCATGCCCAGTATATACTTGTGTAGATGGACACAGTGCATTCCAAACAGCCCTGTGATACTGTGTTTGTGAGCATGCCCAGTGACACCTTGTGTTGGTTATGTGCCTCTGTGTATGGGCATGGCCATTGTAACCTTGTATAGTGGTAGTAGTCATCCTTTCCACAGATGGGAATACTCCAGGTCAGGATGGATTCATACTTTAAACACACAGGTTCACAGGTATGTACATCTTAACTGCCAGCACCCCTGTTGATGTCCGCATTCCCAGATGGTCATAATGACAGCCTTGACATGTGTAGTCTGTGTGGCGTGATTCATATATATGTAGTATTGTAATAATAATCTGTAAATAGGCAGGTGTTCCATACCCGACACTGGCGTGTGTGTGTGTATGTCTGTCCCTGTTTGCTGGTGGACTCTAAATTGCTTTTAGACTGGCCACACTCCATACATTTTTTATACCCACCGTTAGCAAGGCCGATGATGTCACCCATCTACAAATACACCTCAGGGAGTGCTGTGTCCCAGTAATCTCGGTAGCACATTCTGTAATTGCGTAATGCTGTAGTGTGATAAGGTAGTTAGGTCAGTGTTCTAATTCCAGCCTTGCCAACTGTGTGTGCGTGTGTGTCTCTATCTGCCTGGAGACAGAATAATGCTTTTAGACTGCTCACACTCCATACAATCCCTATCGCTGTCTTTGCCAATGCTGATGATGTCACCCACCTAGAAGAACACCTCTGGGAGAGCCGTGTCCAGTAATCTCGGTAGAGCATTCTGTAACTGCATAATGCTGCAGTGTGATAAGGTAGTTAGGTTGGTGTTATAATCCCAGCCATGCCAACTGTGTGTGTGTGTATGGGTATCCATCTACCTGGGGATCGAATAATGCTTTAAGACTGCTCACACTCCATACAATCCCTATCGCCATCTTTGCCAATGCTGATGATGTCACCCACTTAGAAGTACACCTCTGGGAATGCCGTGTCCCAATAATCTCAGTAGAGTGCTCTGTAACTGCATAATGAGTAGTGTGATAAGGTAGTTAGGTCAGTGTTCTAATTCCAACCATGCCAACTTTGTGTTTGTGCGTGTGAGTGTCTCCATCTGCCTGGGGACAGAATAATGCTTTTAGACTGCTCACACTCCATACAATCCCTATCGCCATCTTTGCCAATGCTGATGATGTCACCCACCTAGAAGTACACCTCTGGGAATGCTGTGTCCCAGTAATCTTGGTAGTGCGTTCTGAAACTGCGTAATGCTGTAGTGTGATTGAATAGACAGGTAGGTGTTCTATTCCAAGGCATGACAGGTGTGTGTGTGTTTGGCAGTCATATCCTATGTGTTGGTGTCTGTGAGTGGCTAGCTATGGGATGTGTTGAGGAGCGTGTTTTGTTGTTTTCCTATATAGTGGCCATAAATGTCACAATTGGCCAAGAGACTGGGTTGGCAAGACATACACATACATTCGGCAATAGGTCTGGTGAGTAATGTCAGCAGCCCTAATCTTACCCTTAATACAGTCTGAACCCATGTGATGCACAGAAACACGCTTGCCTTGATATTAACACCAGTACATAATGCAGAAGGTGCATGTGGTTTCCTTTTCATTCTTGTCTAATGCTTTGGTGTCATGTGGTCCGCCGTTGAGACATATATTCTATATCTACATATGTGTGTGTATATGTATATGTGTGTGTGTGTGTGTGTGTGTGTGTGTATATATATATATATATATATATATATATATATATATATATATATATATATATATATATATATATATATATATATATATATATATATATATATACACATATATGTGGAGATTAGCACACATAAATCTACATGATGGAATACATGTCCAATACTGTTGAATGCCTGTGCTGGATGATTTGTATGTGATAACCTCCTATATATGTATATTTGCCATGGCTTAGTGGTAAAGCACATCGTCTGTGGTGTGCAGGGTCCCAGTTTCGAGCCGTGCAGAGGCCAGTTGTTTTGCTGCTGGGAAGAACAAGGGACATTGAATACGGTGATAGTAAGGCACTTTTAACCAGTTGTGTGCGGGTCTGTGTGACAGTAAGCAGTGGTTATTTTTGGGGATGCTTAGTATGGGTCATGTAACTATGCATTAGAAGACAATACTATGCAGAGGAGGTGGAAAATAGTGAATCCCATTTATCCCCAGGGTGTGATGCAGGTCCCAAAAGTGTATGTGTATAGATAGCCGGGTGCAGGACTCGAATATAGGTGAAAGCATGGGAGGGGTGTGTCAGGCATACTGTATGTAGATTGGAGCCCTGTGTCTCGGGATTGCTTCGAGTTTAGCACGCCTAAGCTAGGGGTGTATCTATACCTACCTACTGCAATTGGGAGGGACAACAGCAGTAGGGGAGTATTCAAGGTGAACAAGCTGGGCAAACAGGTGATATTTATCACAATTAGCAGATTACAGGCCCAGCTGACCAGCCCAGCCCAGAACACTACGATAAATGAGCAAGCACCATCCCCTCGGGTTTTTCCACACTCTACACCACCAGTGTATACATGCGGGGAAATTTTAACAGACAATCCTACGAAATGAGAAGGGCTGCAGGAGGCAACATAGACCAACATGTGCAGGAGGCTGAGGGTGGTGAGGATGTGAATGTTGCCGAACAACCCTCAGTGAGGAGACAGAGAAGACTGTACAGACCCAGGGTCACCTACTAGGGGCTACATGAGCTGGAGATAGTGGAGCACTATGGGGTGGACAGAGACCTCCTACAGCAGATTGTTAAGCTGTGCCGGCCACACCTGACACATCGAACAGGCCGAGGGGAACCCATCCCAGTGGATACCAAAGTATGTGTAGGCCTAGGTATACTAGACACAGGTACCTCCCAAAGCACAACTAGGGATATCATGGGGATCTCACAGGCATCTGCGTCCAGGATATTCCACCAGTTCCTGGATGCCATGTCACCCCATGCCAGTGAGCGCATACTTTTCCTCAACACACATGAGGTGTTGACCAGCAATATGCATCTCTTCCACCAAATGGCAGACTACGAAAACCAAACAAAGCAAAAAAACCAAGTAACCAAAACTGAGCCAAACGACGAGATGAGAAACCAAAATGCAATAGCGTACTCCAATGTTTAATACCCGCTTTCGTCACAAGACTTCCTCAGAATGCAACAAATCACCTTAATGCCTTAAAACTAGAATTAGGGAGCATTTATACAGCATTAAAACAAGGGATGAAAACAATGCTCTTTTTAAACATTCAGTTGTTTGCAATAATTTTAAAAAATTTTTATTTTCTATTTTGGATATTGTGCATTCTGATTTAAGGGCAGGTGATTTTAAAAATTTTTTAGAACAACGTGAAACTATTTGGCAAATCAAACTTAATTCTGACAAATTTCCAGGATTAAACGACACTATAAATGTGAAATGTTTTTTAAAATACAGGAAATTACATGTTGATAAAGACTGTAATACTTTGTTATTGCTTACTTAATTATATACTATTTTTATAATTTAATTGTTTAGATTTATTGATTAATTAGTAATTTGTATGTAATTAGCATCAGTATTTAAATGTTTTGTTGGAGGTGATTTGTTGCATTCTGAGGAAGTCTTGTGACGAAAGCGGGTATTAAACATTGGAGTACGCTATTGAATTTTGGTTTCTCATCTCGTCTTTTGGCTCAGTTTTGGTTAAATGGCAGACTACCCTGGGGTAGTGGGTGCTATAGCCTGCAATCACATATGCATCAAAGCACCACCCAGTGAGCAGGGTAGGGCCTACATTAACCGCAGGGGCATCCCCTCCATCAACTGCCAGGTCGTATGTGATGCCCAGGGCATTATACTGATTGTGTGTGCTGGCTGCCTTGGAAGCTATGACGATTCTGATATATGGCATCTGATGCAGCTGTACCACAGCTTTGCCAATATGGACATCCCCTACGGTCACCTAGTGGGGGATGCTGGGTACCCACTGGAGCTGTGGCTGATGACACCCATCAGAAATGCACACACACCTGAACAATGATGCCATAATGAGGCACACACACAGGCCAGACATATAATAGAGCATGTGTTTGGGATACTCAGGTCACGGTTCCAGTGTCTGGACACATCCGGTGGAGCCTTGCATTATTCACCAGCTACATGCACCCAAATTGTTATGGTATGTGCTATGCTACACAATATGATCCTGCGGAAACAACTGCAGCAGGAACAGCATGGGGCAGGGCCACACAGCCCCGCACCAATGCCAAGGCCTGTACAGGCACAGAGTGACTTGGAGGAGGAACAACCTGAGCTGGACCCAGTAGGTGGAAGGAGGCATGCCCAGTATGACCTGGCCTTCGCAAAGAGGCAATGCATAGCATATGCACTGACACAGTAGGGACCCAGGGAATGTCACCCTCTCTGACTCGCACAGACAGTAAAAGGGATGCCAAACATGACACTACCTGTGCTCAGCCATGTATAGGAAGTGCACTATGTGCATCCAACATAGGCAGCCCTCCAGCACCATCCTCAGGTCTGGCACACCCTCAAGGTAAGTCAATCAACATACCAATTGGCAGTTGTATTAGAATGTGTTGGTACCTGTAGCTATGGCATGTATGTGAGCATGCAAGGGAATTTGGTGGCCGAATGTTAAGGCAGCAGCCAGTAGACAGCCATAGTGGCACCATGACATCTGTAGCACATACGGGGGTCACCATAGTAGCCAGTAGTACACAGGGTGTCATAACCCACTGCGGGTAATAGGCTGAGCATCATGTGTGTCCATACAGCCCACACAAGTTTCAACCAGCTGGACAGGTGTAGACCACCACAGACAAATGCTGTACTATGGCCTCTGAATATGCCCTATGGATGACCCCCCCCCCCACAGACCCACACAGACAGACTACAGCAGGCCAGACAGTTGGATGTAAGTTGTGAAGGCTAGGATGTCTGAAACTAATATGTTGGTAATTAAAGCTAAGATCTGGAGTACACTGGTATGCCTCTAGCCAGCACAATAGGTAGGTCTACACACTGAAATGGAGTACCTGACATACTAGTACAGAAGTAGCTAAAGTGTGCAAGTATCAGGTGTGCCCCCCTTCCAATGTACACATATAGCAACAGTCAGGCGTGCCTCCCCAGTGCTGTGTAGGAATGTGGGATGCAGTCGGATGTCCCCCCATGCTGTGCAGAAATGTAGCAACTGTCAATCCCAAATAATTGATGGATACCCTGCAGACACAGCATGCCACCTGTCAGTGTACAACGCAGAGGTCGGCACCACAGTACAGACTACCTGGACATGTAACACATGCGATATAGTTGGCCATACTGGGCATGCTCAAACACGTGAAGGTATGACGGCAACATGCGGAATGGTCATACTGGGCATGCTCACACACATAAACACAATACGGCCAGGTCTGCAGACACCAGTGGTCCGGACATATCTGCCGGTACATTGCTATACTGTTGGATGACTGTGCCGTATGGTATGTGTGTTGTACTTTCTATTGTCTGTATATTTGCCATGGTGCATTGGTAATTCACATTAGCTGTATACGTAGGGTGTTGCTACCAACAATTGCAAAGGATGGTTATTTGTATATGACTAGAACAAGCCCATTGAATATGGAGGGAGTAAGGCACATTGAAGCAGTTGTGAGTGGTTCTGCGTGGGTTTGAGCGGTGTTAAGCACTGCTGACCTCTGGTTACAGCTTGTTACACTTGGTTAGCCTCCACATTTCTTTACCAGTGCAATACACGCATACTGGTAGCCAAACACGCTTACACCCGCTCGCTCCCTCACTTGCACATGCACAGACATTGGTGCT
>NC_056735.1:616047618-616172618 GCF_019279795.1 Protopterus annectens | reverse complement strand
ATTGGTAGGTTTGCCACCTTTTCATATGGCCAAGATGGGATATATTTGGGACGCACCAGATTTTTCAGGGCAACACATACCTACAGTCAATACAACAGATAGTACTTTTGTTTTATGCCTAAATGTAAGCTTATTGTTGTAGCAGTTTAGCTGCTTCTTCTGTTTCATTTACTTGCTTATTCTGTTTCTTGTAACATGTAGGTATTTTACATATGGAAATAACTATTGTATGTGACTATTACATAAGATGTGGGACATAATTATGTCCTACGATCGCAGGATATTTTACATTTATAATGGTTTTGGTATGGGCACAACTGCCCAGAGGGGGACTGTATCTCACAATGTGGGACAGGTGGTAACCCTGACCATTGGGCTAGACTTAACTATTGGCAGTGCGCTAACACGATGCATTTTGCTTCCACTTGGTATAACTATCGACACTACAATAGAATACGGGCATGGGGTTTTAAATGTCATTTGTTCGAGGGATGGGGACTCAATATTCAGCTACGTGCATTTGTGTTTGCTTCTTATTTTTGTGTTCACAAAACTGTCTTGCATGCTTTGCATACGTTTCAGTATCCATGGACACTGACAGGTGTGATTACTATTAGAGGCAGGCTGTACTATTCAGCATTTTAGGTTGCACATAAACAGCCAACATGTCCACGCCTCCGTCCGGCACTTAGACACGCCCCATGCACTTGCGCATGTTTCCTATGCACGTGGAGGTGGCGGCAGCGTGCCTGCATTAATATGCATATGGTGCTACTGCGCCATCTCTACACTGCATGGTTGGTACAAGCCTAATGCCGTTCTTGCACCGAGCTTCATGAATCCTGGGGAAAGTTTATAAATAGTTAGAGAAAGTGTAAAATGTGAATGTGCTTAGATAAAGTTTAGAAATATGTAGTCTTTACATACTGAACAAACACTTCAAAGAGAATACTTCGACATTTACAACTGAAGAATTGATACTGTAGAGGGACTGCCAGCAAGGTTGCTCTGGATCAGGTAAGAGAGACTGTCTCCAAGTCATCAGAGAGGACCAATACCAATACATTTGTTAAAAAAGTAATTATAATGTGAGATTTTGTACTATGATGTGTGTGTGTGTGTGTGTGTGTGTGTGTGTGTGTGTGTGTGTGTGTGTGTGTGTGTGTGTGTGTGTGTGTGTGTGAGCAAAGAGAAAACAGGTGTGTGTGTGTGTGTGTGTGTGTGTGTGTGTGTGTGTGTGTGTGTGTGTGTTTAACACACCTCTAAACTGCCCAGATTTAGCCTCATAGTTCTGATCTGTTTCTCATAATATTTGTTTTTTTGGCAAATCACAGAGGACTGAAGTCACTAAATAATGATATATATATATATATATATATATATATATATATATATATATATATATATATATATATATATATATATATATATATATATATATGAGTTTCAATCTTCATATCCTTCAGAAAATGCATGTTAACAAATCCTGTTCTTCTAGCAACTTTCTAAGTTAAAAACATCAATTTTTAAAATCTATCCCTATTTTTGGGACATTGTATCCACATTATTTTAGGCTTTGTCCAGATTTCTTGCACAAAGAGGTAGTAAGATATCACGCATACCTCTCAACTGTCCAGAATTTTGCATGTCCAAATTTTTGTCTTATATTTTTGGCCTATTCTTCATAAAATTTGTGTTTTTTGGCAAATCACTTAGTATTACAATAATTAAATAATGTTATACATTTGAGTTTCAGACTTCATTTCCTTAAACAAATGCGTGTTAAGACATATTATTAACTTTCTAAGTGTATAAGAGCAATATTTATAATCTGTCTCTATTTTGGGGCCTTTGTCTCCCCATTATTTTAGGCTTTGTACAGATTTCTTGTGCTAAGAGGCTGAGAGGTACAGTATGTAATGCCCTAGTTGTCAATTATTTGGTTCATTTTAAGGGGGAATAGGGTTTCTGCATTCCTGAGTGTGCCTTCCTTTGGATAAGATGCCTAGAAACTATGAACTTGTTATGGGTTTCTCAGTCATTCCCAACTGTAATTTTGCTAGCTTATCAATGTTCTTTAATGTAACATAGGCAATTAATTCTTCAAGGGCAGAAGGCAGTGAGTTTGTAGATGAAACACTGAAATATAAAGTTGTTTGCCAGTCACAATCTCTTCATTAGTTACACATCTCTATAATGTGGAATTATTTAGATGAATTTTACTACTGCAGAGAGTCTGCGTATTGACTGATATGGTAGATTGTAATGACAAACGTTTGAGTGGCCTTTTATGGTTAAAATGTTCTGAAATGGACAGTTTTGTGATTATTTGGTCATACATCTTGTTTCATTGCTTACTGGAAAAGCTACAAATTTAAAACACACTCTAACAAGTGGTGCTGTATTATACAAGGAATATAATTTAATATAATCAACAAGGTGAATCAAAGAACATATACATGTATGCATGGCCCTAAATATGTGTGCAAGGGGGCTATGATTTGAAAACAGCCCAAAGGTAAACTTAATTTTCCATTGGCCAGATGCATTTTATTTGAATGTGGGGTTTAATGCTGTTTCAATGAATGTGAGTTTCAGTGGCAGAAAAGTTTACTGCTCATGCTATGTCTATTTTCATTGTGAGACTGTATTGCTTGTTTAGCAAATGTCTATCAGTGTTGGTGTATTTTATTTCAATATATGTAATCATTGTGTAAGTAAATAAGAAAATAGTATGCACACTGATAGGTGTGAGCAGTGTTCATGATAACTGGGGAGAAATAGCCAAGTAATGGAATACTTGTATGGGTGGGGAGAGGGCTGCTGCAGGAGGGGCTGCTCTGGTGTCCCCAATCTATTACCATGCCTAGGGCCATATTTGATCATGCTCCAGCTCTGCTAATAATTAAAGTATGAGAATAGTTTACATGGCCCCTTGAAACTCTGAAACACCACTCCGTGGTTGTAGTGGTGTCTTCTCCTTTAAGGAAGACCATCTGTGCTTCACATGCACATGTGTCAACATGAGTAGTGGGTTGAGAAAAATTACAGTTTTTGAAAGTGGGTCTTGACCCATAAACGTTTGTGAACCACTGCTGTGGTGGATAGGGAAATGGGGATTGGTGGGTCTTGAAAATACTCTAATTTGAGAGGGGTCTCATAGTGCTTGATAGGATTACATGCCTTCTCTGCTTGCTCTGTCTAATGGTGTTAATGGCATTAATTAAAAAAAATTGATATGAGCAGTGATAATTGAGTGTAAAGATTACCTCACTGGAATAGCTAAAATGCATAATTTTAGTTGGCATGGTGAATGTAAAAGATGGAATATGTGATAATGATAACTGAGAACTTCAAGATGGAATATTCTGCAGAAATGTCTGTCCACTAGTATCACTGTGATGGAATGATAAACTAATATAAAAGGGACCATCCTTGGATTCATCATGCCAAGTTTTAGTCAGATGATTAAATAGTATAGCAGCCTATATATTGCAACAGACAATTTAAGTATTTTCTTACGAGTGATCAGTTTTATTGATGTACATTTAAGAAAGGCTGCTATGAAATGTATTGTGAGCAACAGGTAAAGTTTGGATAACAGATGCTACCATTACAATTAATGGAGTAGACTATAGGGTTTGAATTGAGCTCTATTCTATTGAATGAAGCATCTCCTATATCAAAGAAAAGTTAAATTGTTCTTGTACTTTAGTATGCCCTTCAGTTACTACTTCTAATCTGACTGAGAATATTAAGAAGTTGCATGTTGTTCAGTTATTAAACTGTTTTGTTAAGATTATTTCTGATTGTGTGCTAAGAATGCATTTCTATACACTATGAAGATGTTATTTCAGTTTAGATATGCATTTTATGAAGCTTGTTTTATTATGACAACTTTTGGTTGCGTATTCAACAATTATTTTATAATCATGGTGAAGTAATTATCCCAAAAGAGTATTTTAACTTTACTGTCAGGATAACATTTTTATTATATTTTATGCATGAATTTCAATCAAGTATGAGTTGCATAGCTTTTAAAAGTACTTAGGTAATGAGATGTTAAGGAATTTGAAATTATTATTCTTATGGTTAGATAGAAATGCAGATTTTTAATTGCTTTATGAAAATGAAATACACTTACATCATAAATATGTCCATATGGAGAGCATATAAAGATGACAGGCCATAGTTTCTGAGAGTGATTTACTACCTATAACAATGGATTAGAACCAATAAAGTATTGCATGAGACAGGCACAGATTTACTTGTTGCAGTAAATACTGCTAAGGATATGAAATAGGATTATATAGCACTGAATGTAATCATGCAGAACTAAATGTATCTTTTTCATTGAAAGGATAAAAGTATTAACAGACAAGCTGTAGAAAAACTACGTAAATACTTAAGATTTGATGGCCTGAGGAAGAGAATGAGAAATGAAATTTGATTCAGGAACTGAGAGCATTGATTATGAGTGAAATGATGAAGAGGACCTATACAGCCTATTTCTGCTAATTTACATTAGACGTATACTTACGAAAAGACAGCGATGCTATGAGTTCTATTTTATATTAATAATATGTTTCATCTTTTTTGTTGGCTGGTTGGATTACTGATGGATAAACTGGATGAAATAATTTACAATGGCAGGGTCATGATATGCTGGCACTTTGAAATATTAGATGAATCTATATAAAGAATAATTTTATAGTGAGTATGAAGGCAATGAGATATTTTGCACATTGAAAAATCTTTGGAAGAACAATTAAAAATAAGAGAATATGAATTTTATGGACACTGAATGCTTTTCTGCATTACATTGTCTAAGGAGAATGCACCTTTTTAATTGCTTATGCACTGATAAAATGTCTAGGGGATGTTGGATTGAAGCATCTGTTAAAATTCAGCAACATTTTAGTATAACAAAATTTCACACTTTTTCATGTTTAGTAGGATTATTGTTGCAGATGTTGAGTTTTTCCTTCTGTAGATTGTATCTATGCTTAGCTGTGCTTACTCTGATATTTTATAATCACTAAAAATATTCTTTAACAAAGTAATGTAAACCTTGTTCTAGTTACTATTATAACTTTTGGACTGTGCACTTTATATTATTTTTGGACGTAATTGCACTACACAGAAAATACTATTTTAGCTGTAGTGGATCTCTGTATCTTGAAGCAGATGGCATGCAAATGAAAGTGAAGATTTGTGTAATAGAAAATGCTCCTTAAGAAGAGCATAAATAGGCCTACATTTTCTCAGGCTGTGGATTGTCCTCGGGTGCACTAGTTGCATCCTACTTTTCAAACACATGCAATATTTAGATTCACAGATCCAAATTGTCCACACGTGTGCCTGTGTTGTTTGTGTGATATGGAAGAAATGCTTTAAATCCTTTCCCAAGTGCCTAAAAAGATTTGGATATGAGCAACTAGTAACCCTACACAGACCAAACAAAAAAACTGGACAGTGTCTATACTCCTACACTGTAGCAATACTCTGGAATGCCTACAAGCAAACATCAGAGCTATAACAAACAAAAGAATTTTATACTGATACTAAAAAATACCTCCTAGATACAAGCATCTGCCCCTGTACCAAAACTACCTAACTATTCAATTCCCCACACCTTCCCCTCCTCTTACTCTTCTAAACTGTCTTCCTTCATCCCCCCTCCTTTTTTACACTACTTTACCCTACTATGTTTTCTTCCCTCACCCCCTTTAATGGACATAGCAGCTAGATTTATTGACACATGACTAAGAATGTAATATGGTACTACAAATACAAAGCCCACTCATTTCTCCCTGTTCATTAGCTCCCAATATTACTGCTCTACATAACTAACTTTTTAACCTCCTTTTCTAACAGTATACCTTCAGTCCACCTAATCAATATTTGCAGCTCATATCAAACTATATAAACTATCATAATGTAAAAAGAAAAGTACCACCAAACCAACACACTGAAATTCAAACTCTATAAAATAAAAATGTGCTGGAGGGACTCATTAAACCACTAGAGCAACCATAAGTTTAGCACGTTCATTCGTTTAATAACGTGAACTTCATCAGAACAGATGGCAAACATAACATCAAAATAAATTACTCATCCAACAGGCATCTAGTGCCAATTAAAGAATTAAAGAAACACACTATTAAAAATGTTTAAAAATGTGAAGCTAATTGCAGAAATATCTAAAAAATTAAAAGTATATGCATGGAATTAATAATAACACATATTCTTTAATAAACATTTAATACTTAATGTCCCATTCAATCCCGGAGCCCTCTTTGCATTTCAAAACACTTGCCATTTCAATTCCTTGATTTCCAAGGCAGTGTTAAAATCTGTTACAAAGGGGGCTTGGTTTACAAAATCTAAGATAAAGAAAATTAATTTCCTAAAGTCCCTACACTTATCAGTGTTTATGGCCAATCAGTGTTCATATGCAAACTTTATTTATACTATTGTGACATTGCAACTTATACAAAAAGAAATGGTAGTATAGCAAAATAACTATGGAATTGCATTAGTTGTAAGTTATTTTCAGATACATTTGAAAAAAGTGTGCGCCATTTAGCATTTAGCATTGTGCAAACCAATGCACTTGTTTTACTGAGTTTGCATGATGGTAAGTGGCATGCAGCTTTTTTGAATGTATCAAAAAGTAGACAGTGCACACTATCATTAAGCACAATTGGTGGGAAGACATGCTGTTTAAAGGTGAATAGGCGGGAATTCAACTTTATTCATTTGAGCTCGACCTTGTGCAGCAATGTCAGATATTGGAGAGGATGTGCATTTCAGATCACAGCACTAGGGTGTTCAGGAGTCCAAGATCTTTACTGGGCTCGTGGTTAAGGATCATGATCCCCGGCTGCTGCAGGAGAACTATACCAGCTCCCACTATAAATCTGAAGCCTGCTATAGTTTGGCAAGGGGCCTTACCAGTGTGACTGGTATCCCCCGAACTGGGGAGCAATGTTGTCACCAGTATGATAACCTGTGCCACAGAAAAAGGAATACCCTTGCTCAGGGACTGTTGAGCAAGGAACACCCCAGAGATGTGTATGTATACTTTACATTTAGTTCTCGTAAATACTCAAGCTGAATTATGGTTGAAACTGTTATTCATAATACTTTTTCTTTTTCCCTGTTTCCATAGCTGCAGAAAAGAGGGCCTCAAATGTGAGTTCCCATGCAAGACAGTTGGCCAGGATATGACAAACACTTGCTATGTAAGCATAATTATATAAAGTACTGTTACTACAGCATTAACAGTGATAGACGGATTAGTTACTATATCATACACCTGTATGAACTTGGGAATGCATGTCTGAACTGTAAAAGCAAGTATGCTGCATTACTCTGTAGCATAGCTTTCAAATGTACATATTTCTGCTGAATACACACATTTAAAAATCACTGTTTTGGTCTGTTCATTGTAGTATTCATAGTTGTCTGGCATGTGATTTATACTGAAGTCAATAAATACTGGGTGTCAAAATGTATGTTAACACAAATCCTGTGCAACTATCTATGTGTGTAACAGCAATATTTGAAATATGTTCCTAGTAATGGGTCATTGTACACCCATTCATTTATGATATGTCAAGACATCCTGCTCTAAATGGTGGAGAGGTATGGCCTGTAACACAAAGCAACAATTGCACTTTCTCAGATAGCAGTGAACATGAGTCTATAAAGTTTAAAAGGAAAGAGTGTTTGCATTATGTTGTATTTCAAAGGAAAACTACAGCATTACAGTAATCACTGCTTGTGGGTTCTAATACCGCACTCCCCAAATGTAAAGCTCAGCTGATTATAAGACTGTTTTAGCTTGTCATCAATAAAAAAATACAATACTGTTAAGTAATCATCATTATAGCATTTGAAGGGTATACCTCTTGACCTGTGTCTTGAATAACCTGCTGTCAAGTGTCATCACTGTACATGTATTCCAAATAATAAAGTGATGACACTTGACAGCAGGCTAGTCATGTGTCATCACTGTACATGTATTCCAAGTAATAAAGTTCTTAGCAGTTGGTATTGTTAACAGTAGAATGTAACAGAATAAAATACCTTAATTCTAGAAAGCTTTGTATATTAACTGTGAGGTTACTAATGTTCCTTTTTTTTTCTTTCACACCACCCCTTCTCTTCTTTTATTTATTAATGGATTTCTTATATGTATTATTATTATTATTGTATTATTTATATAATCAAATTACTTATTATATTATTTGGTTTTATCTCTTATGTTTTGTTTATTATGTATAATTTTCTATTTCTTTGTTCTGGAATACATTTTCATTTTATCATTTATCATTTTGTTTGTAATTAAATTATTTGAAACTTTTTATACTGCTTTATTATTGTTTCTTTATTTTTTATAATTTCCATATAATTTGTATTATGTTTTACTTACTTTTTGTTTTAAATTTTATTTATGTTATTACTACAGCACACCAGGGCAGGCCAGTTCCCTGTGAGCTGCCTACAGTTGCTCCACTGGCTGAAGCACCAAGGCACAAGAATTCTGGGCACTACCCCCTGCTGCCTCTGCCCTACTTGGACCGTCAGATAGTTCTGTCTGGGGGTCAGTCCTCTGGTCTTCTCTAGGAGCAGAGGTAAAGGGGGTGCATATATCATCCAAGTGTAGTTGCCAGCTGCGGTGCATAGGACCATGCACCAGAACATGAGAACACACCTACACTGGATGAAGAGACTGCTTTCCATCCTGTTATGCCAGACTGGCCATAGGAAAAACATCAGCCACTGCAGCCAGGGGTGCATTGATGAGACAGTGTTGACAGTCCAATGGGTGAGGGCTTGAGTCACACTGTTACCATGCTGAAATCTGTGGAACCTCAAACCCCCACCCCACTCCAACCATGGTGTTCACCCCCTCTTGTGCCCTTCACAACCATGTCTCTTGTCTTGTATGTCCTGCAAATGCTTTCTCAGCTTCTCAGCTTGCAAGCCCCAGACTTGTCTATGTCCCTTCCCCAACATTCTACTCTCTCCTTAAAAAAAAGTTCAAAAAAACACCATCTCCCCCCCAAAAAAAATGATCACCATATACATAGCTCTCCAATTCTCACACATGGCTACTTGACACACTTAATTTGGTCAAATTGGCTTCACAATGCAATTATGTTGTTGCCACACCTGTCTCTGGAGGCGACAGTCCAAATTCACCTAGTAAACTGTACATGTGCCCAGTTCTTACTGTTGAAAAAATAGATAGATAAGGCTATCACGAAGAATTTTACAATTCCTACAATTCTAAGACAGATATCCCTTTAGAACAGGAAGGACCACGGAGGTCAGAGCGAATAAGGAATTTATACACACACCCTACTTATGCACAGGTGATGAACAAACAGAACCAGAGATATTAGAAGAATCTACTTTAATAGATGACAACATTGCATTGGTAAAGAATACGAATGAGCTTGAAGATATGACTATACCAAATGCTCTAACAAGTGAGACAGGAATGACATCTAGGGATTGTACTAACAACTACCAACAGGACTGTGAATTTCACATATATAATTACACAGATATAAAAATTGAAGATGGACACTTGTCTTTATTTAAAAGGGGATTTAACTTTGTACCATCTAAAAAATTTGATTTAACTGAAACTATACTAGATATTAAATTATTTACCAGAAAGTTAAATTTAGAAGTTTTAAACGACTTAAATAAGACACAGAATAACAACAATTTTACTAATAATACTACTAATGTTAACATACAAAAACCATCTAACTTGTTAACAAGGAGAAGTACATACAACCCCCCATTACAAAATGATATAAGTAATTTTGAAAAGGTGTTAACTAATGAAGTGAGAACACTGTACCGCCAAAATCAGACTACCTTTTGTACTTCCAACTTGAATACAGAGGAAAGAAGAATCCTGAAAGACTTAAAACAACACTATTCAGATGTCAGAATTATGAAGCCCGACAAAGGTGTGGGGGGGGGGGCAGTGTTAATGTACAGTTGGTTATACCAAACCAAAATGATGGATATTTTAAATGCGGAAGGAAGATATACCATTGTTTCCAAAAACGAATTAAACATAGCATATCACAAAACTGATTTAATTATAGAAGACAATCTAGCACAAGGACTGATAGACAACGGATTATATAGATTTTTTAAAGTAGAAAAACCTTTCTTGTCCACCATGTTTGGTATACCCAAGGTGCACAAAAATGTTGAAAATCCACCACTAAGACCAATAGTAACATCAGAAGGTTCGAAAACTCAACCTTTAGCCATCTATGTTGACACAAAATTAAAACCATTCTACAAGCTATATTCACATATTTTAATTGATTCATGGGATTTGCTTAACAAAATAAACCAAATACCATTCCAGGCTCAATACACTTTTTTAACTATTGATGTTAGAGATTTATTTTCTGTGATTCCACATGACACTGGCTTGGAATGGTTTGAGGCAATGTTGACTGAATTTAAATTCCTGAACAAACACGAATTTAGATTGGTGTTGGAAAATATTGAACTAGTACTTAAAAACAATTTTATTTATTTTCAAGGAGATATTTTTCACCAAGTAGACGGTGTTGCAATGGGGGCAGCATGTGCCCCCATATTTGCAAACATAGTTATGCTTTTTTGGGAACAACATTTTGTTTTTAATTCACCGTTTATGGATAAAATTGTTCAATATTTCCATTTTCTGGACGACATATTAATAATATGGAAAGGGACACAGGAAGATATACCGGTAATCATGGAATATTTAAACAATTCAACTTCATTTTTGGGATTCACATATGAGTATAGCGTAGAAGAGACTCACTTCCTAGATGTAACATTAACAAAATATATTATTAGAAATAGATACACATCAAAGATTTTTAGAAAAAAGTGCTTTTCCAGTTCTTATCTACACTATAATAGTTGTCACCCTCCAATTCAAAAGAAAAATATCATCAAGGGACAAATGGATAGAGTGGCTAGAATGACCTCCAACTACCTTGATTTCATCAAGGAAATGGACTATGTACATAAACTATTTTTAGAAAGAGGTTACCCAGATTCTATTATCCTTCCCTTAAAAGAAGATGTGACTAGGGAGTGGGGGAAAAATATGTACCTTTGTTAAATATGGAGACTAATATGACAAATATGGAGACTAACACATTAAACAGCTCTTTAAATTACATTCCAACTACAAGTGGGACAAACACTCCAAATACCACAACGCACTACAACATGCCCTTTTTTGTTATGACTTACAGTGTCAATACATATTCAATAAGAAAACTTATAAACAAGACATGGGATTTTTTTAAAACCATGCCCAACAGATTAGAAATTTTTAATAGACAGATTACTTATAGTTTTAGGAGAGGTCCAAACTTAAAAAAGTTGTATGAAATAAATGAACAGGAGAAAGATAAAAATAATAAAAATAATAAAAAAGGTATTTTTCGTTGTGGGAGATGCTCCCAATGTACTTTTATTACAAATGCAGAGGAACTAAAGTTACCCACCATTCCTATGATATTTAAAAGTAAACAATACTTCACTTGTTACACCAGTGGGGTAGTATACTTAGCTTACTGTACCTTTTGTTGGGAATATTATGTGGGTAAAACAGAGAGACATCTGAGACAAAGAATTTACGAGCACATGTACGATATAAACAGAAAAAGGGAAACAAATGCTCTATATAGACATACACTCACTTGTACAAGAGCTAACTTCAAGTTTTGGATATTAGAAATGATACCTAAAAATAGTAGAGGAGGAGACTGTGAATCACTACTTTGTTATAGGGAATTGATATGGCAACTCCGTTTGGATTCTAATACACTGCCAGGGATGAATGACCATGTGTCAATATTACCAGCCCTCAAACTAAGGGCTAATAAGGTAAAACATAAATAAAAACAAGTATAAACATTTTTTCATAACAATCCTATTACATTTAATCACACGTAGTACCATCATATACACACTACATACCTATCTTTTAGAATTTTTTAACAATAACAATAATAATTTTTTAACAATGATTAATAATTAATATATATTTTAATTTATTAATTTAGTAAACTCTTTCTTAAATTAACTTAGTCATTTAATTACATATACATAATAACAATACATTTATTACCATTGTTTTATGAAATGTTTTATATGAGACATACTATGAGAATTATATATGTATTTACACGAAACTACACATGAAAACTTATAGGTGACTTTATTTATTTATTTATTTATTTATCAATGGAATTATTATGAGATTATATAAAGAGTATTTTAACTAATATGTATGTTAACCAACTATGGGTACAACATATAGTTTTTTAAAATTTATGGATTTTATACACATATACATATACATTTTGTTAGGAATAGGTTTATTCTGTAAGGTTAATTGTATTTATTAGCTGTGTGATCACTATGGTTATGTTAAATAGTATAGACTAACAACAGCATACCAGCATACCCATGTGTTAATTTATTGCTTGTTTTTTAAATTTCTTAACATTCTGTCAATCTTATAACTTTCAGTTTTAAGGCAAGTACTACTTAGTCACTATTTGTTATTAACTGTGTTTACGTGAATTTTAAAACCACTTACTCATTGTTTTTTTTAAAAAATCATCAAGTTTCCTTACATCACTAATTACTGAACTAATCTATCAATCAATCAATTAGAAGATGTATAAAAGCTTTTGTGCAGTGGCAAGAATCATTCTGATGAAGTTTCTGGTGAGGAAACGAAAGCGCTCAATTGAATGTTTTTTTTGTTTTGTGTGAATAAAATTATTCTGTTCATTATGGACTGCAGAGTCATATGAGAGGATTTTGTTACAACTGGAGACTTTTGCTTACATTGTGAGACTGTTCACTACGTACTGCAGAGTCCTACGAGAGGAACTGTTATATCTTGAGATTATCGCTTACATTGTGAGAGTGTCTACACTGTGAGACTGCCTTTATCGTTTTTTCCTGTTATCGGGGAACTTCATTTGGTTATAGATATGGTTCTATCAAACACCCTTCCTACACTTTCCTGCCTTCCATAGTTCCATTAATTTTGTTTTTCCCCCTGCTTGCTCCCCATTTACAACTTTCCTATCTTCCCCCATTTCTTTTCTTTAATGAATCATTGCAAGGGGTGAGATGTACAGCATCGTTAAGCAATGGTAACTGATACTAGAAACAGTGAATGTATGTAAAGGTTCATACACTTGTAAAATTTATACTGACACCCTATTTCAAACCCAGTACCATCTGATTTTCTCAGCAATACATTAGCCATCCAGCCACAGACTCAGTTAATTAACAAATGTGCTTTAAACACTCAGTACTAATTGTCACATATTTTCAATAAAGCATATTTGCACGATGCTGCTCACCATGCAGCATCACTCAAAGGCTGATAAAATAATAATTAAATAAGAGGAAAATTCCTGTCAAGTTGGTAGAATACATCTGGACAAAGCCAGAAACAATGGGGGGACAAAGGGCCCTCACTAAAATGACATGTTGTAAATATTGCTCATACAAACTTAAAAAATGATAGAATAACATGTATTTTATTATTATTAATTGATTTACTTAAGTAGCAGGTATATGCAGCACCACTCTATTGTGCAATTATCTTCATAATGTGTAAAATACACCTCCTACTTTACAGATACTGTAGCACTACCTGTTAAATGCAGTGATGGCATTTTGTTTTGGTTCAGATGGTAGTGGGTTCAAATACAAGTGTATCTATCATTTCAAATACTTGTATGTGTACCTCAAGATTATAAATTGTGATATTTATGAATCTGTGTTATCAGCTGTGTATCCACTTACTATAAGGTAATTAGCTTTTTTTACCATTACTATCCGATGCACATTGAGCACCATCTTGAAATGATTCTTCAAAGAAAAACAATAAGGGAAATAGAAAAGTGGTGAAATGGGAAGCAAGCAGGGGGAAAACAAAGTGAAAAGAAGGCAAGAATGTGCAAGAAGGGTGGAGGTAAGAACTGTGCTATTTCTTCAAAAGTAAAAACAGAGCACATGTATAAGTTATTAGCTGAATTTAGACTGTCACCTCTAGAGAGAGAGGTGACAACAACATAATTGCTTTGTGAAGCCAATTAGATCAAATTAAGTGTGTCAAGTAGACATGTGTGTGAAATGGAGAGCTATGTATGGGTCGATATTTTGTGGGGGACAGGTGCCCATTTTTACTTTTTTTAAGGAGAGAGTGGAATGTTTGGGAAGAAACACAGGTAAGTCAAGCTGGGAAGGTGAGGAAGCATTTGCAGACAGACAAGACATACAGGACAAGAGACAAGTTTGGTGAAAGATAAATGAGGGGGTGAACACCGTGGTTGGGGTGGGGGTGGGGGCTTCGCAAACCTATGGACATCATGTTTGGTGACAGTGAGAATGCACTGATGGCAGCAATATATGACATCTGTGTATCCTTTTATTATTCAGGACGACAATGGAGAGCAGTGTCTCCACTTGGCATAGGCATGCACCAGTTGTGTGGCACGCAATCCTATGCAACAGACCTGGCAGTTCAGCCTGTGTGACAAAATCACCCCTCTGCCTCTGCTCACAGAGGGAACCACAGGTCTATCCTCTGGGGCATAACTACCTGAGGGTCCAGGTAGGGCAGGGGCAGCAGGATAGTTGTTTCCAGGATGTAGCCCTGAAGTGCTGGATCTTGGTGTCATAGCCACTGGAGAAAGTGTAGGCAGACCACAGGGAAGCCATGCTGTAGTAATAACATAAATACAATTAAAATTCTATAATGAAATAAAACATAACACAAAATAATGGACAGAACAACATTAAATAAAATGTAAACATATACTAATAAATTAATTCAGAATTAATAAATAATAGAATTACAAACCATGAAAAGTAATATAAAATGAAAATGTATTTAACAGGAAAACAATAGAAAATTATACATAATAAATTGGAGATAAAAAAATTATGATAATGAAAAATATGATTATATACATCATGTAATAACAATACACATAATAATAAAAATATGAATAACATAAAAAAAAAACAAAGAGAAGGGGTGGGGTGTGAGAAAAAAAGAAATAGCATTAGTAACTACAATGTTAATATACACAAATGTTACAAATAATGTACAATATTTTGATACATTTTACTTTCAATAACATTTTGCTTTCAACAATACAAAATGCTAAAAAATACCTTTATTAATTTCAATACTACCCTGTTGCTAACACAGACACACAATAGTGCAGATCATATCACATCCAACAATCAATTTTTGGGGGCATATATTGCACATATGCATTTTCCATGTACACTGATTGCATTTGACAGCAGGCCATACAAGATGCAGCTATAGAGTTCTGCACTTCTAATGCTATCATTATGAATACATAACACTACTGTACTTTTACTGATGATGACCTATAACAGTATTCTAAAGAGCTGACTTTAAATATGGGGAGTGTGGTATTTGAATCTGAAGCAGTGTGTTTATTGTAATACTGTACCTTTTCTTTGGAGTACACCACAATGCAAGCACTCTTTCCTTTTACACTTTACAGATGCAGGTTTAGTATTGATAACAATCTGCAGCATGCTCTTGTTGTCCCTGGTTTATAGGTCATACTTTACATTTATTTTATTTTATTTTACATTTGTTGACCAGGATAGTCTGACTGGATACATGTCCATTTTCAGCAGGGGCCCGGGCAGAAAAACTCCAAGGTAGTCAGAGTCAAAAATATAACAATGTAGACATAATTACAGGTAAGGTATTTACAGAGGATACATGAAAAAACATTAGATAGGCAAGTTCAGAGGTATAGTTACCCCTGGTTTAAGTCAGGGGAATACATTGACAGTAGGCAGAAAGTAATATATTATATTCATTAATTAGGAGGGTTAACCAGGCTTGTTGCAGTGGCAAAGTCAGTTTAGTGCCAGATGTTGTCTGAGTTTGGTTTTAAATTGTCAAAGGGAAGAGAGCGAAGTAATGTCGCCTGGAAGGAGATTCCAAACTCTGCCTACAGAGTTTGCAAAGAGAGCATCCGCAGCTGTATTGTTAATTTTGGTTGTCTGAATTACTAATTTGTTTGAGGATCTAAGCAGTCTCTGATTGTTATGAGGGGTTATAATATTCCTTAGGCATGGTGTATTATCTGGATTATAGAGAATTTTTTTAGCTATAGTCAGAAGGTTGTATTGGATTAGACTGGGAAGTTCTAGCCACCCAAGCTGTTTGAGGTTAATGCAGTGGTGTGTCCTAAATGGCAGGCCAGTGGCAAACCTAACAATGTGATTGTAACAGAATGACAATCTATTTAGGACTGAATTGTTTAGATTAGAGAAAAGTGGGCATGCATATAGAAGTGTTGAGATTAGATGGGTGCGGGCTATGGCAATCCTGGCTGAAGGGGTTAGGAAGGTTTTTATTCTATACAGTGATCCTATTTTTTATTGATGTTCTTGATTAATTTATTGACATGCAAGTCAAATTTTAGGTTATTATCAATGACTCCTAGTAGTTTTGTAGAGGTGTCAGAGAAGATAACATTGCCATCCTTCCCATTAATGTTGAAACGCAGCAGACCTTTGTGTAGGTAAGAAAAACAGCATTTTGTTTTTTTTGGGTGGGGATTTAATAACAGGTGACATTCAGAGAGACAGTTTTCTATGGTATTAAAGGTGGACTGGGTAGCAGACCTCAGTTCCGAAGGAAATGTAGCAGAGCAAATCAAGGTGGAGTCATCAACATATTGGATACAGCTGACATTAGGGATGACAGTGTATAAATCATTAATAAAGATGGAAAACAGTAGAGGCCCTAATATTGAGCCTTGTGGCACGCCAAGGGTGTTTGGTAGAAGGTTAGAGAGCTTGTCTTTCCAGCGAACAGCCTGCTGCCTCCCATTGAGGTAGGATTTAAACTACAGCAGAGCTTTGGAATCTAGATGGAAAGTTTTCAGGGTGTGTAACAACAGTTGGTGATCAGCCATATTGAATACCTTGGAGAGATCCATCTACTGTATACTTTGGATGTGTGGTTTTCTAAATTGCCACCCTTGTCTACTCTGTAATACTGGACTGTTTTATAAAGTAACATACTTATTCATGCATGCTTTTACTATACAATGAAAAAATGCATGCCCAGTGTGATACAAGTGTTCACCACAATAAGCTTTATTTACTTCTCACCCTAAAAAAATAATACTTTGTGGATACATCTCGCATCCTTCTCATTCATTCATTCTTCATAGGTCTGCACATTCAGTGCTCATTCTGCATTAGTTGTGGGAAAAACAGAACACAACAGAATACCATTAAGAACACCAATAATGAACATATGCAGCTGCTACCTCCTACAAGCAGTGTCTTGTAAGTGATACTTACACATCTGTGGAGTGCCATCATTCCTACATTCCTCGATCCAATGAGGGCTCTGTAGTGATTCCTACACTGTTTGCTAGTGCAGGAGATACCAGTAAAACTGGGCAGATCCCAGGTCAAACTACTCTATGCAGCTAATTTGTAATCTGATCCATGATAGTGCTCCTGCAACAGCCAGGGACCATTATCCATTGCTAGGAGCCCAACAAACACTTTGGACTCCTGCACACCCCACCTTTGAGACCGAAATTTCAGAACCTCTCCCTGAACACTAGCCATGTCTAGTGCAGATAAGCTGATGCAACTAAAATGCTTCGCAAGGATGGCGTGCACGGTCAAACCAAGTAGAAGCACCCACAAATGACCAGCAAAAGCGATGGTAAACCCAGATAATAATAAATCCTTTATTTATCAAGATAACATATCTGAAAATATGTCAATTATTTAACCAGATCGGTTTCGGCCTCACAGCCTTTGTCAATGGTATACAAAAATAAATTTCTTGAAAATGAACTGGTATTAGTTCTATTTATAGTCCTCCCTGTTAGACCTGAAACTATTGGTATGGCCCAACCTAGTGGTTGGGATGTACAAATACATATAGAAAACATAATCGTGAATAGTTCATAAAAAAAGAATAAAGAAATAATAAAGTATGAAATGATTCCATACACTATAAAAAGTATAAGAAAGTGTAGATGGATTATACAAAATACTTATTATAATATTAATATTTCATAATTATATGAATACAAAACATCAACTAAAGCCTAACTATAAGTAATGAGAGGATACTACTAGACAATTAAATTCAAAAATTATAGTAATTATATAATGATATTAGCATTACATCTCGTCGCTGAAATATAAATTGATCACCCTAGTCACTAAGACTACGTAATTGCCAAGATAATTGGTTAACAAAACAACATAGAGAATGCCAACATTTAGAGAAAGCCACATAAAAGAATATGCTGCATATATCAATGTAAATAAATGGACAAATGACTCTGTTATAGATGGTCATTCAAACCTGGCGGAAAAAGTGCCCCAAGATTGGTAATCCAATATTGTTCTTTTTTATTCAAAATAGAGTGCCAACCTTGCTGATGGCTACGATCCCCTACAATTTTGTCAATAACCATGAACTTAAATTGTGCATTGGAATGTTTGATGGTGTGTCTATACAAGGCATTAGTTTCTTTTTGGTTTCGGATGTCACTCTTATGTTCTGTCATACGTATTCGGAGGGATCTAGATGTTTGGCCCACATAAAATGATTGACACTGACATGTGGCCAAATATATGACCCATGTAGTGCTGCAATTAGCAAAAACCCTGATCTGGTACACACGTTCAGTATTAGCACTAGAAAATTCCTTCAATATGTAGACCTGGGAACATGAACTACAATGGCCACAAGGAAAAGTTCCTATAAGTCTATCTCCTGTTAAGGTAGTTTGTTGATAGATAGCTCCTCCTCCTTCCTTGTGTTTATAGTGGGAAAACAGCCCCCCTAGAGTTTTACCCCTTCTAAAAGACATATGACATGTGGTGCCTAATAATGTTCTTAATTCATCATGTGCCATCAATATATTCCAATTGGAATTCAAAATGTCCCTGACCAGCTGACAGTTCCTGGTGTTTTTTGTGCAGTTTATATTGTGACATGGACTGTGTACTTGGATAGTAATGAAAACAGCTTGTTAGCAGTCGTTTTTTGGATTTATTTTACATTTCGTCTTAGCGCTTAAGGAAGAGTCAGGCCTATCAGGCTGAACCACTCGTTACACCAAGAACTTTTTTTTATTTTATGTGGACATTGGTATTGTTTCACATTATTTCTTTTATGCTTAACATAAGGGAGGACATTATTTTGTATCGAGGTATTAATAATTGAATGTCTTTCAAGAGGATTTAAAATTTAGTTTTGGGACACACGTAAGGGACTGTTTACAATTAATATACTGGTTCTAACCGAGGGGCAGAATTGTTGGCGAATGTATGTCTACTAGAATATTTGAACTTTTTCCAGGATCGAAAGTGTTCTTCTGAAGGGTGACGACTCTAATGCAAATGGTGTTCTGCTGGTGTAATACTGTTGGTCGAGGGGACCGTGTATAAAAACTTTCTTCGTGTTGGATATATTGGGGCTGGTGTGCCTAACAGTACAGTCACTTTATGGACAATTCAAGAGTCGTTTGAATTTGATTGTTGTACAGAACTTGTACAGAACTTGTATTAGACAGGGACACATATATTATATATAAAATCTATATCAGAACACCAAAATGATGGTGATGTTTTGAAATTGGTTAATGTATTTTTCATTAACTAAGTGTCATTAGTTGTGAGCATTTTCTGACCTTTTTGTCATCTCATTTTACTAAACAATATTGTCCTTTTTATGGGTGTATGTGTACACATTCCAAACAATTTTGAGCTGTAATCAATGTAATATAGGATTGCCTAGCTTTTGGTTATTATGCCAGGATACTATGGTTGAATATATAGGAGACCTATGATTTAGACTCAGGATATAAGGGACTCAAGGGTAGCCTTACAGATTATATATCTGTGTGGTTTAATATGTACATGATAAATATCCAATGGCTAAAAGATATTCTGTTTTTTTACGTTTTTTTACATTTATGATTCCTATAACCACCAAGGGGAAAATTGTATCTATAAATATATGGTCATATTTTATTAGGGACATACATGAACACACAATTAGGATTTAGAACCAACTAGGGGCATGAATATTATGTTCATAGGTTCATAGGTTCATAGGTTCATACTAGGCTATCTGCCCTAGGGCATTTATAAGCCTAGCCAGAATGTGTTTGGCTTTCGCCACCCATTTTAAATTTATTTTGCTATGCCCTTTTTCGAGGTTAGTATACTGTGCCTCTGTCTAACAGTGACACAGAAGTGATACCCGGGGTAAACCTACGATCTCCCATCCACTCATCAAGATTCCTCTTGAAGATAGTCAATGAGGGACTCTGCCTAACCTGGACTGGGATTTTATTCCAGAGTGAAGGGAGCCTCTGGGTTATGAATCTGTCCCTCCAGCATGTCCTATTTATTTCAGTGCTGAGGTTCAAGTCTCTCGAGCGCGTAGCTCGATGGGATTTGGATTTTCTGAGGTGCAGCATGTCCATTAATTCCGGGTTGGACATGGCTTTGTACGTCAGGCACAGATCACCTCTGAACAGGCGGTATAACACTGAGTAGAGCTGGAGTTTCTTTAACCGGGCAGCATATGGCATCTGTTTGAGCCCTTTGATCCTCTTGGTGAGGTACTTTTTGGGTCTTTCCAGTTGCTGCAGGTGTCTGGTAAGGTACATCCCAAAAGGGGCATTGTACTCAATTATGGGCCTGATGAGGGATGAGTAAAGAGGCACGACGACATCCCCTGATCTAGATGTGAATCCCTTCATGATTAGGTGGGCTATATAAAATGTTTTTCTAACCACTTTGGCCACGTGGTTGTCAAATGAGAGATTGCTATTAATTTGGGTCCCCAGGTCCCTAATTACTTCTTCTGTACTTAATGGATTACCACCTATGTGGTAATTTCTGGGCACTTTGTTTTTGCCAAAGGGGATGACTATACACCTTTTGGCATTTAGCTTGAGGCCATGGCTCTGGCACCAGTTGTCTGTTTCTATGAGGCCCTTTTGGAGGATGCTTGTGTCGGCTGGAGAGTCGATTATGGCACCCAGTTTGCAGTCATCTGCGAACTTGGTCAGCCACAGTCCTTCCGTGTTGGCCTGTACCTCCGAGAAATATATACCGAACAAGAGAGGTCCCAGGACTGAGCCTTGTGGGACACCACTTGTAACTGGTTTGGAGTCTGACATGGCTCCAGCAATTCTAACCATGTGGGTTCTGTCCTTGAGCCAGTTTGCAATCCATCTAGTGACATAGGGGTTTATATTTAAGCTGGTGAGCTTATCTATAATGTCCGAGTGAGGAATTGTATCGAAGGCTTTTGCGAGGTCCAGGTAGGCTGTGTGGACCACCTTCCCCTCGTCAATGGCCTTGGTGACTGTTTCAAAGAAATCAACCAGGTTTAAGAGGCAGGATCTGCCCTTAACAAAGCCGAACTGGGTAGGATCCAGTGTTTGTAGGTCCCTGATATCTTTATTTATGAGGTCCATGATGATCCTTTCCATAGCTTTGCAGACCAAGCTAGTCAGGCTTATGGGGTGATAGTTTCCAGGATCCGTTGAGGCACCACCTTTATGGAGAGGGACCACTGTTGCTGTACGCCACTCTTTGGGCACATAACCTGTAGTAAGGCTGAGATTGAACAGTAGTTTTATGTTTGGATTTAGCTCTTCTTGGAGTTCATGTAGGGGGCAGCCCGGGACACCTTCTGGTCCCATTGATGCTGTGTTTTTTGCTTTGGAGAGGGCAGCTCTTACCTGAGCATCTGAGATGTCAGGGGGGCAGCACTCTGCTGGGATAGATATTTGCCCTTTTGGTGGGGAGGGAGGGAGAAGTTTGCGCTGAACCTGTCAGCTAGGATGTTGGCAATGTCTGTGGGTTTGGTGTATTTTTTGTCATTTTGGACTAATTCTGAGCATATCTGGGAATTACCACCCAGGTTCCTAACATAACTAAAGAAAGCCTTGTGATTATCCTTAGTGTCCTGTGCAATTTTTCTCTCGAAGCTGGCCTTAGACAATTTTATGTGTGCCCGTAGTTTTTTGCTAATACTGATCAGTGATGCCTTCCCTTTTTGGGATTTTGCTCTATCATTTAGTAGCTTCCTCCTTCTATTGTATAGTTTGTTTATGGCTGGGGTCCACCAGACAGGACGTCTGCCTTTGGAGGATTGGGTCTTGGTTTTAGTTGGGATCACATGATCCATGCATTCCTGAAGGTGTTCATAGAATGCGTTTATAAAGGATTCTGCGGTCTGGGCCATATTTTCCACAGGCCCGGGGGCTTTGAAGGATTCCACCTCAGTTTTGAGGAGTGTGAAATTTGCTTTAGAGAAGTTTTTCACTGTGGTTTTCTGGGCAGGTGGTGGGGTCGGGATGTGAATATCCAGTGAGATTAGTTTATGGTCTGATCTTACCAGTGAGGGATACACTTCTGGTCTGGAGCATAGAGTCCCCATGTTGGTGATGATCAGGTCCAGTATGTTTTCCCCTCTTGTGGGAGTGGTAACAAGTTGTTCCATAGCATTTGAGTTTATAAATTCTAGGAACCTTTGGGCTAGGGTGTAGGAGCTAGAGCAATGCTCCCAGTCTATGTTTGGGTAGTTGAAGTTGCCCAATATAATGGTGTTTGGAGAGACCTTCATATTTTCCAGTGTTCTCAGGAAGGTCGAGTGGGGTTCCTGGGTTTGGGAAGGTGGTCTGTAGCAGGCTATAAACTGGAAGGCAGTTTTAACCGCTGTTAGTTGCACATGGATAGTCTCTGATGCTTCGTGCTTTGCCACCAACCTGGAGGTGTGGGTATCTTTGATGAATATCGATACTCCCCCTCCTTTTGTGGTTCGGTCCAAGTTTTGGGGCCGAAAAGCATGGTATGAGGTATAACCTGGTAGTGCTGGGGTGCTCTCGTGAGCCCTGAACCAGGTTTCTGTTACTGCACAGATATCGATGTTCTCCATGCTAAGGAGAGTTTTGAGTGCGTGCATCTTGAGGTTTAGACTTCTGGCATTGAGTAGCATTACTCTTAGTTTCTTATCCCTTGTGATACCTATTGAGGTGGGTTTGTATTTTGAGCCTTGCCTAAAAAAGGCACTATGGGGGTAGCAAGAGCCTTTGCCAATATCCGAAAGCCCAGGGGTGACAGGTGCAAGCCATCCCTAGCGAAGCATCGTGGCTTGTCGAGCATATCATCCCAAGCTGACAGGCATTGAATCCCCTTTGAATGACACCAGTACTTAAGCTAAGTGTTGAAATTGATCATCTTGTCTTCATATTGTGGCATCATTCTTGGTGAGGGTAAGATGCTACTCAAGGTCAGGGTCATACCGGCCTGGGCTACATGCTCAGAGAGCTCCTTTATGTCTCTTTTCATGTAGTCCAGGGAGGTACATCTCAGGTCATTCACACCAGCATGGAAAATGACTGAGTCATATTTGTACTTGCCTTGGAGTGACCTGAGTGCTTGTGTTATGTGGCGGATCCTAGCGCCTGACAGGCTGCTCACTGTGACCCTCTCCTTGTTCAGTCTGGTGAGCGGGACGTCAGTGTGCCTGACGATAGAGTCACCTATTACAAGTGTATCAGGTGTGTTGTTTAGTCTTAAGGGCTGTGACTGTTCGGCACACTGGCTTTGTGAGATATGTGTTGCACGTGTTTTGTTTTGGGGTAGCGGCTGCTTGGGTGTCTGCTTTGGAGGTCTCTGCTGCTTCGGCAGATCTTTATTTAGAGCCTCCGAGTATGTTTTTGTGTGATTATGTGTTTGGTTTGCTGTCGTGGTAGGTCTATGTGAGACTGGAATTGTAGTGAGTGTGGTTTCCTTCTCCTCCTGACTGGTTATGCCAGTACTGAGTTGAGAGAGCTTAGCCTCCAGTTTGGCTATATGGTTGCATCTCTCACATGTGTTGGAATTTGTTGGGAGGAGGAGAGGGTTGTCTGTGTACATGAGGCAGTTGTAACATTGCCTCAAGATTCCCAGATTCACCAGCTGGACCGGAGAGGAGATTGACAACTGACCTTTGGACATGCTAGACTAATATTGGGAATTCCTTAATAATTGAAAACCAGGGCGAGTGAGGGTGTAGTGCTTTTAATTTTTAGTGCTGACTTATATAATTGCTTTAGTGAGCAAGTGCCAGGTATCTTAAGTGCAATGTGTTACAGGTAACTTAAATGCAAAAACAACAAACAGTAACTTTCTTTCAAGTGAAACAAGGAAATAAGTACAGTAAGCAATGCAGATATCACTAGTGATCCACAGAAGCTGAGAAGCGTATTAGGTGGAATTAGCGTTCCAGGGAAATAACAAGCAAACAAACAACAAGCATATAAACAAAGCTAGATTCAGCAGGCCTGGATCTAGTCTATGCTACAGCAAACAAGGTGTACTTGTTATGAGTATCACATCAAGGTGTAATGTTATGAGTATCACATCATTTTGGCCTCTTTACTTAATACATGCTACATAACATCTTGAATGTTTAGAGAATTGCATTTAATATACTCAAATTGATCTGCTGATCGGGACTTATGGGGCTGTTTTCTGTGTACTAAATATGGCTATATATATATATATATATATATATATATATATATATATATATATGTATACTGCAACTAAAATATTTACACATTGTATGTGATTGATAACCAGGATATTATCTCACCAGTACTATAACATTGTATTATTCATTAAGTGTGAGTCTCTATTCTAAACCATAAGTGACTTCTATATTATTGTGTTAGGTGGGCACATTAATATATTTGCATTATCTTTAGTTGCCTGCTGATTAGAGTACCACAAACCAGAGGATTCATGCCAGACCTTGTGCTGGAATTTTCATAACTTATGGTTGGATGCACCAGTGGATTAGAACGTTATTGTGATTTATTGTGACTGACATCATATGGCTGATTTTTTATATACCTTTTTTTGGTATTTCGGCTTCTTATTTTCAGTGTGATCCCTGTGGAACTATTTTTATATTTTACATTTAGTGGGTTTACCATAGTTTGCTGGTCTTTTTACCCACACATTATGGATCTAGAGCAGATTTTGAATGGGTTATGTGCTGATAGGCATGACTTAGGTGTATTTGGTGTTAATGTTATGTCAAGCAATAACCAAAATGACTCTAATATAGGTCCTTCAGATGGTTGTGACTTAGCCTTTAACAAATTCAATAAAGATTTGAAGAATCTTTGTGCCAACATTTGGCATTTACGACTATTTAAAGCGTACATACAAAAGAATATCACTCTCAGAGGTTTGAGGGTCAGGTTACAGCCCTTGGTCAGCAGGTCGGAGGACAGGCTGACAAAGGAATGGAACCAGGCTCTTCATCAATCCTCTATGATGTTTGTAAAAATTTTGGCAGCATATTATGAAAGAATGGTAGATATATGTTTAACAGAGGTTAAAGGGTCTTGTGAAGAGTGTAAACGTTTTGAATCTCTACCTATATTTACTACTTTGGTTAATAAATTATCTAAGGATTTGGCATCTTTCGACCAACTGACTAAGGACCGTAAAATCCGCAAATTCAACAGGGATTGCACTGACTATCAAAGGGGTCGTCTTTTTGATACATCTAAAACAGTCAGATTCAATGATACCAATCACAAAACACCTGGTTTAAAACCCAGAAAGAGACTTAGATCTATTTTAAAATCCACTGATGCATCCTTTGCCAGTACTTCCGGTGATGAATCATCATACATGGATAATGATGGTAGCTACCATCAGGAATCACCAAGGAGTAAAAAACCCAATACTAACACCCCTTTAGACACACACCAAGGCGACGAGGGGGTTGCAAGCACAAACACAGTAAACAATTCTATGGAGAATCTGATACGAACATTGTTGACATAGCTCAGGATGGCTTTGACAATGTCTTAAATTTATCTGATGTACCATTAACAGATGCACAAACTATATTATTGAATAAAGGCCTTGGTTTCATTCCGGGTTTCTTTAGTGATGAATATAGTATAGTAAATGATGTATTGTCATTTTGTCGCAATCAGAATCTTAAATTGTTCTTTTCAGGTAACATCTCTCAAAGATCTTCAGAGTTTAGATTTTTGAAATTGGATTTCCAACCACCCATGAACAAATACGTCTCCATATTTCAACAGTCAGTTATTAAGGATTTACATTTTCACCATCATGAATCAAACATTTTAGGCCAAAATATTTCTGCCATGGAAAAAACTGCTATGGAAGAACTTAGGCAAAACCGTGATATAGCTATTCTGCCTGCAGATAAGGGGGGTGCTGTTGTAGTCTTGAACACTGGGGATTATCTTTACAAGGGCAAAAGACAATTGGCGGGTCATAGGTGTTACATGCAGATGTTCATAGATCCTACAGTGGTATGCAAGAAGGAAATTGATTCCTTCTTACAAACAGCAGAGGATCAAGGTATTATAACAACTAATACAGTCAAACATCTTACTGTCAAAGATCCACAAAAACAGATCTTATATCTTCTGCCCAAAATACATAAATCTATTACAAACCCCCGGGTAGGCCAATAGTGTCTGGTATCGGCTCATTAACCGAACCACTTTCAACTTTTCTCACATATTATCTCAAGCCACTATTGTCATTGGTTAGGGCCAGATTGAAAGACATGACACATTTTCTTCAGATTATAGCAGGCACCCAACTTGAACAGGATTGGCTTATGTGCACACTTGACGTGAAATCTTTATACACAAGTATTCTACATTGGGCTGGGCTGCAATCATTACAATATTGGTTGGAAAACACACTTCTTATCTGCATGGCAGAACATGTATTAACTAAGAATGTCTTCTATTTCCATGGCGAGTGTTTTTTGCAGCTTCAAGGTACGGCGACGGGAGCTTCATTTGCTCCTATTTACGCTGACCTTTTTATGGCCTTTTTTGAGGAGTGCTTAATCTATGATTCATCACATAATATCTATATTGTTGAAATGGACATCTGGAGATGATATTTAGATGATTGTTGGATGGTGTGGAAGGCAGACATTACATATTTACAGGAATTCATTCGGTATTTGAATGACAATGTATGGGGTATTGAGTTTACGGTAACATATGATTATAACACCATCAACTTTTTAGATGTTACAGTATACCGTAATGAGGATCACACCTTAAGTACTAAAGTTTTTTGTAAATACCCACAATACAACACTTTGTTACATGCATCCAGTATGCACCCTTACCACACCATCCGCAACATACCAAAATCACAATTCATGCATATGAAATGCATATGTTCATCGGGGGAGGATTTGCAAATAGCTAGGAACGACTTATGTTGTAGGTTTAAACATAGGGGATACAAAATGAGGGATATCTCTTTGGCCAGCAAATGGAGTAATTCATTGGATAGACAAACATTATTGCAATATAAGAAATTGGATAACAAGGATCAGGATTCAACAATAAGGTTTGTCACTACATATGGCAGGAACTATCAGCTGGTCAGGGACATTTTGAATTCCAATTGGAATATATTGATGGCATATGATGAATTAAGAACATTATTAGGCACCACATGTCATATGTCTTTTAGAAGGGGTAAAACTCTAGGGGGGCTGTTTTCCCACTATAAACACAAGGAAGGAGGAGGAGCTATCTATCAACAAACTACATTAACAGGAGATAGACTTACAGGAACTTTTCCTTGTGGCCATTGTAGTTCATGTTCCCAGGTCTACACATTGAAGGAATTTTCTAGTGCTAATACTGAACGTGTGTACCAGACCAGGGTTTTTGCTAGTTGCAGCACTACATGGGTCATATATTTGGCCACAGGTCAGTGTCAATCATTTTATGTGGGCCAAACATCTAGATCCCTCCAAATACGTATGACAGAACACAAGAGTGACATCCGAAACAAAAAAGAAACTAATGCCTTGTATAGACACACCATCAAACATTCCAATGCACAATTTAAGTTCATGGTTATTGACAAAATTGTAGGGGATCGTAGCCATCAGCAAGGTTGGCACTCTATTTTGAATAAAAAAGAACAATATTGGATTGCCAATCTTGGGGCACTTTTTCCGCCAGGTTTGAATGACTATCTATAACAGAATCATTTGTCCATTTATTTGCATTGATATATGCAGCATATTCTTTTATGTGGCTTTCTCTAAATGTTGGCATTCTCTATGTTGTTTTGTTAACCAATTATCTTGGCAATTATGTAGTCTTAGTGACTAGGGTGATCAATTTATATTTCAGCGACGAGATGTAATGCTAATATCATTATATAATTACTATAATTTTTGAATTTAATTGTCTAGTAGTATCCTCTCATTACTTATAGTTAGGCTTTAGTTGATGTTTTGTATTCATATAATTATGAAATATTAATATTATAATAAGTATTTTGTATAATCCATCTACACTTTCTTATACTTTTTATAGTGTATGGAATCATTTCATACTTTATTATTTCTTTATTCTTTTTTTATGAACTATTCACGATTATGTTTTCTATATGTATTTGTACATCCCAACCACTAGGTTGGGCCATACCAATAGCTTCAGGTCTAACAGGGAGGACTATAAATAGAACTAATACCAGTTCATTTTCAAGAAATTTATTTTTGTATACCATTGACAAAGGCTGTGAGGCCGAAACCGGTCTGGTTAAATAATTGACATATTTTCAGATATGTTATCTTGATAAATAAAGGATTTATTATTATCTGGGTTTACCATCGCTTTTGCTGGTCGTTTGTGGTTAGTGCAGATAAGCACCAATGTGTAATGACTGTTTCTTCCAATTCCAGTTATGACAGATAATGAAAATGCACACTATTGGACTTTACAAATTTGAAGATGGTGCACACTGCTTAGCATTGCACAAAGATGTTCCCCATGTTTGCACGATGAGAAGCAAAGTGAAGTTTCTTATTACAGATATTAACATATCTTTACAGAACTGACAATATTACTGTGTCATCCATCAGGAAAATACTTAGGATATGAAAAATACTAGGTCAACTACTATAACTCAGGGTGGCTGCAATGTGAAGTGGGACACCACTAAAAAGACACAGATGTCTGGTGTGTTAGAACCCGGGACTTTTTCCATGGTAGTGTGACAATCACAACTGTTGCCAGTAGAAGAATTAAAGAATATGTGTGTATGTTTAATTACATTGTTATTTAATGCAAGGACACATCAGTAAAATACAAGTTACAATCCTTGTAGTAGAACCCAGGAGCATGTGAGCATCAGGTTAACACTTAACTTCAGGCACAGGGGAGGTTATGAAAATCTACTACATTAATAGTGATCAAGAGGTTTGCACGGTTATATACAGAACAACAGCGTTTAGCTGGTTTGTGATATGTGGACTGACATTAAAGGAATACATCCAAGGTCTATTTTTAGACATCTGAGTCCCTCTGCTGCCTGGGTAGTCCACTTCTACAGTCTGTGCACTGCCTCTGTATAGGTAAACCAGCTTTTATAGCTAACACTGTTTATGCTAGGTGCGAGAATGCACAGCAATATGCAAACAGTTGCTCCAAATATTAAGATAAAAACAAGCGATAATAGGCAGCATATAAAATCAATGTATCACACACACTACTAGAGTATGTAACTACACATGAGATATGCCTACATAGTTCTAAAATCCAATTCACCATCAGATGCACATGCCAAACACAGGATGGGTACCTTAACCCTGTGTTTCAAACATACACATTTGCAGCAAACAGCAACAGGCATCCAACACCATACCTCTCAACATCTTAGAGGAAGGAATCTGAACAAAGGCACAAATACTGGGGGAGACAAAGGCATAAAAATAGGGGCACTCTTTAAATATTGCTCTTACATACTTAGAAAGTGGATAGAATAAAATGTTATGCATTAGCTTGACTTTTCTGAAGGATTTGAAGTCTGAAACTCAAATGTGTGCTAATACTTCAGTGTTCAACGATTTTCCAGTGATGTTACAGAAAACTAAAATTTTATGAGAAACAGACCAAATATATGAACCCAACATCTGGACATTCTGCAAGAATCTGTACAGTTAGGAGGGATGTTCAGCACACAGTCAAATAGAAAATAATGTACAGTCGTAATAAAATATTACATGTTACCTGTACATCTAGTGAAATGTTTAATTTTTATGATAGTGCACTTACTGATTACACACCGTGTTATTATGTTTGCTTGGAAATATACAGTAATATTTTTACATGCCTGTGTTTCTTTGTTATTCATCAGATGTTTGTCCAGTAGTCTGAGGCATACAGTATGTACTCCATTCAATATCTTTGCATTTATAATGTCAAAGGATATTAACTGGGAATAATATGCTATGTGGCTGCCACCTAAGGAAAGACAGGTTGGATGTCACAAGCAAGCATTCACTGTTCTATTGGGGGTGGGGGAGCAAAGATGTATGTCTGCTATGGTACTAACAAGACTGTGTTGGTTCAGTTGCCCTACATGTCTGGCATCCTGCTTGTTGAATGATTTAGTTATGGTTGATAATTATTATCTCTAACGCATCCCTAATGGAGATGTATAGTGAACTTGGAGGATGGTTTTAGCCTCATAGGTGTTAAGTCAGTGTGCTATGGCTTTTCTCATAGCCAATGCAAGGACTTACTGAGCATGGCTATGTCTGCCTACAACTACACCTGCTGCTGCTTCCTCCTATGAGTCATCATTGGTTGGTCTGTGGCTGTGGTGACCTTGGCAATTTTGGTAGGATGTTTCCCCATCCCCCTTAATGATCCTGCTGCAGATTTTTCCACTACATTAACTTGGGTAGCATAGCACATAATATGAGCATTGAGGGACATATTGGTGGATTGTAATGGTGCTCTCAGCCAGAGGTATGTAGGCACTGGCACCGTGCAGTAGCTGAAAAACATGCTCTATGGCATTACTGTTTGGACTGTGTGTCTCATTATGGTGCTCCTCTGTGTGTGTGTGTGTGTGTGTGTGTGTGTGTGTGTGTGTGTGTGTGTCTGTGCATCTCCAATGGGTTTCCTCAGTCATGACTCCAGTGCATAGAATGCATCCACATGTCAGTTAGCCTTGGAGGTATCCCCCATAGTACACATCTGGTGAAGTCGGGGAATGTTGTACATATGCAAGTCGTGCTAACTGCAAGGGTTGCCAGCACACAAGTTCCACATGATTCCCATTACATTACACATGACTTGGCAGTTGTTTGAGTGATAGACCTTACAGTTAATGTGGACCCTACTCTATTCCCCAGGTGTTGTTCTCTTGTGTACATGACTGCAATGTATGGCACACATTACTGGAGAGTAGTGCGATATATGTTACAATTGTAGCATACTTGTGAAGCTCTCCTCAGAACTTATGTTAAAATATATGTGCTCTCTGCCATGTTATAACATAGCATGCAAGAATGTTTAGGAGATAATAGTCCATACATCCAAATGGCTGAAGAAAACATGTTTTTAATGTTGAAGTGCTTTTGTTCTGTATAAAATTCACTTAGAAGTTCATTAGACATTAAAGAAATGATACAATCCACAGTATGTTTAAATCATGCATTGAAATCATTAAACATACCATTGATTATCCAATCACAATAATTTAAGACACCCTCATTTTGATCCAATCAAAAACTAGTTTAAAACAACACCCTCACTTTGATTGGTCGGGTTCATATCACGTTATCAAAAGCCGATAATGTCAAATGTCACAATGTCGAACACTATGCATCAAACGCTAAAAATAGTGAAGCTGCAGAACATCGAATTCTTTCCTAGGGAAAAAATTTGGTTGTCCGTTTCTGTGGCTTCGCTATTTTTAGCACTGTGGTGGAAAGTTACGGGGGTTCAGGTAAGTGTGTGATTGTGTAGACGTTAGGTTTAGGACACGGGTTATGTGAGTTAGGGTTAGGGTGCTGGTGAGGTGAGTGTGTGATAGTGACAGAGTTTAGGGTTAGGGGCGGGTTAAGTGATTTAGGGTTAGGGCACGGGTAAGGTGAGTGTGCGATAGGGACGGACCTTAGATAGTAGTGTTTGTATAGTTTAGTGTAGGGTTAGATGTATGATTTTAAGTGTAAGTGTGTGGATTGTTGTTTTTTTGGTGTGCCTGTGTTGTGTGAATGTGTTTCGGAATTTTCCCTGGGAAAAAAGTTGCTGTTCTTAATGTTCGATATTTTGTCCTTTAGATTATTTATTTAGGTTTGATTAAATGGTGTTTGATGTTATCGGATTTCGACAACGTGATATAAATGCGATTGGTCGGCTATAGAACTTCACATCCTTAAATAATTGAGCTATTAAACTTTCTTTAAGAAGAAATACAAATAAAACTATAATAACAAATAAAACCTCAACAAACCATTGCTTTGATGCATTTTAACCTGTTCTTCCATAAAAAACATTTCAAATTCACATTGTCATTAAGACCCAGAGCACGATCTGCTCTCAGCCGAATCTGCTCGAGTGTGTCTCAGCACTATAAAAGGTTTTCAGCATCACCACAAAAAAACAGCAGTAACCACACTGTCAAGTACATAAAATATAAACTTTTTAAATTCTTTACACACTAAACTATGCTTTGCTAATGAATTATTAGTGTCCTTAGCACAAATAGCCTATAAATGTTCATATATCCTTCTTTTCAGTTGTCATCTTGTCTTACCACATAGAATGCTATGCAAGAGTCACAAGTCACAATGTAAATAACACGTGTTAAATTACAATTATATCTTGCCTTCATCCAAATTGCTAATGTCTAAATTTGACAGATAAATGTTACTAGTGTTGGAAATTAGCTGACACTGGTTACAATTTCTGCAACAGTAAGTCCAAAACACTAAACTGTTTGCAATACCTTGAAATGCTTTTTTTTTCTATAAAATAGATTTCAGAGTATTCACTTTCTTGTAAGTGAATAACGGTCTTGCTCCAACACAATTAACCAGGTCAGAATTTCCCATGATAATTTTCCAATTTTCAGTAATATTTCTGATGACAAACATATCATTCATTATTGTAATAGGAAACACTATCCTGTAAGGTATCTGATTGGTCTGTACTGCTTCCTCATGTTACTCTAAGGTCAATGATTGGTCTGAACTACAATATTTCAGAATTGGTCATGCTTTCCCCTTTCTAAGGAATAACACTTTGGTATCAATAACATTCAGCCAATCTGAGCCATAGGTTCTTTACACAAATAAATCAATTAAGATTTTTCTTTCCATCTTGACAAATTTTGTCTTTACTAGTTAACCTACTTAATGGATTAACTGTTCCTTAACAACTCCCCTTTTAACATGCATAGGATGTAAACTCTGTGCAGATACTTGTTTACAAAGGATTGTTTTCTAAAATGTTACTGATGAAACAATGATTCAGTGTATCATAACTGAAGGGAATATTCAAGAAATTAACTTTGATACCAAAATCCCCCTTAGTGAACTTTAAAAGAGAGCCCTGTGGTTCAATGAATCCATGCACATAAGAAACTCATGATATGAACCATTCCACACACAAAAAAAGATCATCTCTGCAACATCTGTAAAATTAAATCTTCCCTTCTCCCTCCCTTTCTGTTGGAATCAATTGTTGTTCTTCCGGACATTGGTCCACTTCAAAGTCCCTGTGGTCCTTTTGGGAACTTTCAAAAAAGGACTAGGTGAAAAAACAAGAGGTAGTAAGGAATTGTCATCTGATGGACCTGCTGCCACAGACCCATCCATCTTGTTAGAATCCAACTGGTGTATCTGATTCCCCGAAGTCTGAAGAGAAACAGAATCACTGATAGATAGGGCAATGGGTCTATTAGTCTGCTGTTGTTGATTTTCCCCAGTATTGGGGCTCAGAGGATAAGCTAGGCTAGCTTTGTATGCAGGCATATCTTTTTTTCAAATTAGACTGCTTTCTATTGATAATGAAACTTCACAAATAGTCATTTTAATAGACAAATCATTGTACAATGTCTCAAAAGAATAAAAAAATTGAATTTTTGATTTTTGTGTCCAAATTCTTAATCTGTTCTTTTAAAACACTCATATCAGCTTTGTATCTGGTAATCAGGATTTTCAACATGTTAATGCCAGTTGAGTTGAATCAACTCACCAGTTCTTTGTACAACTTGTCACCAACATGAACACAATTAGGAAACTTCAAAAACCTCAGACCCATAAAGATAATTTCCAATCTGACACATTCCTTGAAATATAAAACCTCATATTGTAGACTAGTTTATTTTTTATAAGGTTTTCTAGTTGGAAAATGTCCTTTTTGCAATAGTCAAAGTCAGAACTAGAAGAAAGTCCACTTACAGTAGCAGTGACGGTTCCATGATTTCCATTGTGAAAAGGATTCTCAATTTCACTAAAAACTTTGTCCATTAAGTTGTTGGCGTGGGTTGACATACCAGCATTGGTCAAATTGCTGCTCATTTCACCAGTATTACATTAACTGATAGGTTTCTGTGAGCCAACTAGTCCCAACAATTTGTTATTATCATTAACCCAAGGTGGTAGTTGACTAGAAAGATGTACTACTCCACACGACATCAACACTTCTCAATGAGGTCCACAGAATCTTCTGGAATAGTGTGCTATGAAGGATTCCGCAAAGCATCCTGAGAAAAAGTATCTTTAGCCATAATGAAAAAGTGCTAAATGAAAAACTTCTAAAAACCAAACAACAAGCAAAGAGGACTGAAAACTAACAAACAAAAGAACACAAGTCCACATGTAACTGATGGTCATAGCCAAGGGATTGTTTTAAATTAGTTTGTGATAAGATATTGAATGGCATGTTTAATGATTTAAATGCATGATTTAAATGTACTGTGGATTGTATTGTTTCTTTAATATCTGATGAAGTTCTGGGTAAATTTTGTACAGAACCTAATTACTTCCATATTAAAAACTTTTTCTTCAGCCCTTTGGGCGTGTGGACTTGTGCTCTTCTGTTTGTTGGTTTTCAGTCCACTTCACTTGTTTTTTGTTTTTTTTTAAATGTTTGGGTGATACTGGATGCTGATGCCTATGAAACACCAGACATGTCTCCTGGTAGTCTGCTAATGATACCTGTGGCTAACATACTAACTTCAACACATACCTTATATTCCACTGGGATAGGGATTTTCACTCTGTATGCAACTCAAGGCTGCCAGAGGTTACTTTGTTGGAATCTGACTGTTTGGTTTGTTGCTGAGTTACTTTGTTGTTGGCCTGCAAAGTCTTCACCCTCTCTGTATATGGCTATTGGCAGCAGCAGCAGCATTGCCTTCAGCCTGTAGCACACACAAATGTATGTAAATTGTAGCGGCTCCGAACAATCTGTCCATGCTTACTTTGTATCTGTACTCCACTATTCCCTCACTGCACATATAAGGAAAGACATGGTGTCTACATTGATGCCTTATATCTTGTTGCGTAGCTCCACTGGATTGGTTGATTATCATGCAATGCCACAGTGCAAGCTGTAATTAACATCTTTGAGGCACACTAGGTCACATGCAATCAACTAGTAATGTACACCATTATAAAAAGGCAAATGTGTAGCTAGGCAAACCAATGTGGATGAGAGTTGCATCAGATTTCAAACTCAGTTACACATTTAAATTGGAATAGTATATTTCAACAGAGGAGTATTGTACTCCATCACGTATGTATCCATTGTGTTACCTAAATAATGCAGTTTTTTGGAATGTACTTAGGAATGAAATGAAGTAAATAAGTAAGCATTTGTTAGACCTGTACTCATGACATGGCCTTATTTACCAGGCTTTTCAGAGTTACAGAGGATGTAGAGTATGCCAGAGGTCTAATTCTGTGTGATAACTATGCACACATGTTTCATGGATAGGCCCTTTGATAGAACTTTTTGATTTACACTGTTGTTTGTTTAGCAAATTTGTCCCTTAGCCTGTTATATTGTTTTTTCTTTTTTGTTTTGTGGGGGGGGGATGAGTCAGTGCTATTCACAAACTAGAATGGGCTGTTGTGTGAGTGTGTGAGTATAAGTGAGTATCTGGTATGGCACAAACAAGGATATGTTTGTCATGCTACTCTCCTTGGTTTGTAGTTCCTGTGTTATTTGTTGACCACTGTTGAATCATTAAATTTTAATCAAATGGTGAATACTGAGAGCTTTCCTGTACTGCCTTATCTGTGCACAGTTTATTTCTACTTATGTGTTCCTTACATGTGTTATCATTGTTTTGTCTTTCAGTAAACACTATGCCTGCTCAATGTAGGCCCCCGTTTTCTGAGACAGAGAATGACCTCATCATTGAAACTTTAAGGCAACATCATGTGGTCCTTATGTCCAGGGGTGGGCCAGTATGTCACAATGTGTGGCCCTTTGGGATGAATTGGTCCTAAAGTAAATGCAGCTGGGTGACAAAATCGCAGCTATGACCAGGTGTGACTCAGCGCCACGGACATGTTCATGCTGCTAGGAGGCATGCTGTTGAAGTGGCACATGATCATCAGTACACCAGTTGTGAGCCTGCAGCAGAAGAACCACTCACCACCACTGAAGAGTTTCTGGCAAATACTGTCACTCAGAAAAGCTCCCAGCAGTCCATCAGCCTGTATGTTCTGGACATGGGTGCCACTCCTGCATCTCAGGAGGAGCTTCCAGGTGGGCTTTGTTAGATCATCAGTAGAATACTGTTGCATTTATTGTGTAATAGTGTATATAGTTTTAATGTGTGGCAGGTTGCTTTTTTTGGTGGGGTTATTTAGGATAGCTGCAGTTTTCAGGTCATTTAGAGGTTATCAGCCACATTCATGTGAACATTGCAGTTATTGTAGATATATAGTTTATATAGAGTATTAAAAGTATTACCCCCTGTTATACTGTTAAATGTGGTGCTGTTGCCATTACCTGTCTCTTTACTTTTTCCAGGGCTGTCAGGAATTAATAGATCTAGGCATCCTGCAGCTGGTAAGCAGAATACATTTATGTAAGTAATGTAGAAATATTCCAGCACATCTGCTATAGTGTCATCTCAGGCCTGCTGTATGGATTGCTTAATTGTCTACATACTTGTCAACTTTACAGATATTTGCATAATGTCCAGCTTTGTGAGTCATGCCTCTGGACCGTATTTAAGATCATAGTGATTGAGATGCAAACTACTGATAGGTCATTAAAGAGTGCAGACATAAAATAATGACAGATCTCACATTAAAAATGCATACCACTCATTAATATCATGGTGAAGCAATACCTACTATTCTATCACTTTTCTAGGTTTGTAAGGGCAATAAGCCACAATGATACCTATTCTTGGGCCTATGTCTACCTATTATTCATGGCTTTGTCCACGTTCCTTGCACTAAGAGGTTGAGAGGTATGAATGCCTATAATAGTGACAGCAGTGTAAATTACTTATCATTTATTGCAGCATAGAAGTGCAGGTATTAATGTAGTCCTGTTTCCTTCCTTTTATCACAGGTTAACATCAAGGCAGCACATCCAGCAGACATTGGTCACCTTCAGATAGTAGCACAGCATCTGACTTTGGGTGTGGAGGTGCCAGTGCAACTCCTGGCAGAGCCAGTTCTTGTGTTGGGGGGTGGAGACAATGAACTATTAGCTCTACCATGCACAACTCACAGCTGTCCGACAAACAGACACGTAAGGCTAGCACTAGGCTTGGCTGTGTTCATGCAGACACTCACACACCAATATCACACTGGGGGCACATACAGACACACATGCAACATTTACATGATCCCTCTTGCCTGCTTTCCTTGCTTACTCACACACACTCTCCAGCCTTTTGTGGCAGCCTAGACCTAGAGGACAACAGCAGTATTTAGACTGTGGTTGAATATGGTGCGTAGGGGAATAGCTTACTGTTGAAGCACATGAAGAACACAGGCCAGAATGCCATCTGGTCCCATTGAGTGTGTGCTCCTAGTCTTGGAGAGGGCAGTGATAATTTTCTCAATGTAGATACCACAGCTTGGTTTGGTAGTGGCAGGGGGTACACTTTTCAGCCAAACATGTCTGCTAGCAGGTTTGGAAGTTACACTGGGTCAGTGTGTGCACTACCATACACAATTGGATCCAATGTATATATATATATATATATATATATATATATATATATATATATATATATCAGTTTGCAGATGTACATGAAGAAAGCCTTATGGTTATCTCTAGATATGTTGTTGTATAAATTATTACCATAGTTGCTCTGTGAGGGTTTTTCAAGGTGTCTTATTTGCATGTTTATGCTGAGGAGACTGGCCTTCCAGTCCTGAATTCTCAATATTGCATTTGAAAACAGCAGCTTCTTTCATTTACTGTATAATGTAGTAATGACAGACATCCGCCGGTATGGTTTCTATTTTCCTGAGGATCTTTGTTTGAGACTATCAGGCATGGCAGTGTGTATACATTTGTGTAGATGTGTAGACAGGGCATCAGGGAGTAAGTTTCTATAGATGTCAATATACTTTGTGGAAACTGTGTCTTGGAAGTAGGGCGGTGTAGTTACCGTGGATGATATTTGTAAACCTGATTCCCCTTTGGGGCATTTGGTAGGTATATCTACTTTGAAACATACTGCCCTATGGTTGGATTAACATTCCGGGCACTAAACATGTGCCATTGCATTGTTCACTCATATTGTTGAGGTACAGGTCTAGAATATGAGATAACCTTGTGGGGTGGTGCACTATTTCAGTTCACACACTCAAGATAATATTGTGCAAATAAGTCTGTTGTCCAATCATTATCCTGATCAATGGATGAATACTTTCAGTCACCCATGCTTGGGTTGTTTTTTTTTTGTATTACTGTAATTGTTCCATTAAGGCTGTATGGTCTTTCGTGTTTATGGACGGTGACCTATTAATGGCAATAACATGAAGGGGTTTCCTATCCACATTATGTTGGACATAGAATAGTTCCTTATACTTACCTTCTCTATATAGTCTTAAGGTGTACTATCTTCAATGTAAATAGATATGATACCTCCTGTTGTTCCCACAACTTCCATTTGATATCTGGTTGTTTGAAAGGCATTATAGCCTTGTACAGGCAAAGTACTTACTGCAGTCTTGAACCAGGCATCAACATTTTCACTGCAAAGAGTGCTTACAGATAGTGTGGTTTAAGATGTGAACTCCTAGGGTTTAGCAGCATGGCCCTTACTTTGTTGGAGTTGTAGATTTTCACATTGGTTATTCTGCATTTGTGACCTTGCTGAATAAAGAGATTATGGTGCAGACAAGTGTCTTAAGTCTGACAAAACAGCGTGCTCTGTCCACCATGTCATCCCACACTGACAGGTACTGTATAACCTTAGAATGACACTAGAAACTTAGGCAAGTTCAGAGAATCTCTTGATCTTTATGTAGTGGTATAATTCTAGACAAGGGTATAATGCTGCTCAGACATAGTTACATATCTATCCTGGAACTGTATTTAGATAGCTCAGTCATATATCTGTTCACATATTTCCTGTAGTTACATCTGAAGTTGTGCATACCAAGATGAAGTATGCTTTTGAAGATTGAGACTTTTTGCTGAGAGATTTCATTGCATGTGTGCTGTGATGCCTATGTCTGCCACACAGCTGACACTAAATATATCCTTGTTTAAGCTGGAGAGTGGGGCATCTGTATGTCTCACTACGCAGTCAACTATTAAGAAAACATTTGGGATACATGTCCATTGCCTTAAATACTTCTATGGTGAGACAGTGGTGATGATATTTCTTATATGTATTGTCTGCTTGTAGCCTGATTGTCTTTAGGATGTGTCTGCTGTTTAGGTTGGTTTGTGGGGACTTCCTCTGCACATGATGGTTTGTGTTGGGTGCATATTATGAGCAGGAGTCAAGGTATGTAGGCTGACAACCTGTTTAGTGTTACCCTTCTGGAAGCAAGAGAGCACTGATTCCAGATTCCTACTATACCTGGATCTCTTGAAATTTGTACTTCAGTGATGTAGGAGATACTGGCTATTCAGTACACATGAGGCATTACCTGCACTGAGTCACAAAACCCATGTTAACTATGCTAGTAGGGGAAATTACAGGTGATAATGGGAGGTTTGAACCTGGTATCTGCATATGGAATGAAAAGAGGAAGGGTGTATGTGATCTGACTGGTATTTTCAGGTGACTAATCTATGGGGTGTACATTATGAGGTCCTTCATAAGGTGGATCAATACCTCTGTTATTGATAGATAAGTGGGTAAATTGCTGCTTGTTGTGCAACAGAGGTTCTGATCTGCTCTGCTACATAGCAGCAGCCAATTGTATATGAAAGCAAGAGTATTGATTTTTCTGCATTTATGAAGGCAAAGTGTTACAGCGTCTGCACACAATCCAGAGCAGGTAATAGAAAGACACTCTGCCCAAACTGAGTCCAGGAATACTAACCTTCAAATAGATACTCCTACTGTACACTCTTGTTACAAGTGTACAGATGGGTTTTCTCCAAACACAGATGTATTATTCTTCCTATTCTTTTGGATAGTACCATTAGGGCTCACCACAGCAGATCATCTGCTCCCATTTCTACCTGTCCTCTGCATCCTGATCTGTCACACTAACCACCTGCATGTCCTCTGTCACCACATCCATAAACCTTATCTTAGACCTTCCTATTTTCCTCTCAGCTGGCACCTCCATCCTTAGCATCCTTCTCCCAATATACTCAACATCACTCCTCAGAACATGTCCGAACTAATGCAATTCCACCACTCTCTCTACAAACTATACAATATGAGCTGACACTCTAATATATTGTAAATACTCCTGTCCATCCTAAACAGACACAATGCAAATTGTAATATTTGGGTCTTAGTCCTGATGACTTTTATTACTCTCTTCTGTAGAGCATATCTCCACCTCCCCAGGGTGTTGTAAACCTGTTCCATACTCTTTATACAGATCACAATATCATCTGCAAAAATCATAGTCCACAAGAACTCCTATGTGATGTAATGTGTCAGTCTGTCCATCACCATTGCAAATATGTTTGTGCTTGCAATAACAGGAATGTCACTGTTGTTTGTTTAATAAATTTTGAGATGACATCTACCCATCTGTCAGGCCATTGTGTGACCGTGGCCTGTTGTGACATATACATATTCAGTAATCTGGTATCGCTAATGTCTGTTAAAGACAAGAGAACAGTGTCCCTTAGGCTGCTGTAAAATGCTCTGTGTAATATCCAACAACAGCTCATACACATGCACACACAACTGACTGCAGTGAGAATAGAACCTCTGCTTATCTAGGTTTACATACTACAGATCAGAGTAGTTAACACACACACATCACAGGGATAGGTCTGATTGCAATAGGACTGCAGATGATCTTATGGTAGATGACATCAGCAGGCCATGTGGAGGACAAAAGTTTAGAGGACTAAGTACAAAGCCATGCCATTTGAGAAGTCAGTGTGGAATACAGACTTACACCATTCTTTATGTAGCTACACCCACCAGGTTGGCTGCAGTGAAGATAGGACCCCTACCTATCTAGGTTTATATACTACAGATCAGAGTACATAACACACGCATGCCACACCACAAGTCTGATTTTAATAGCACTGCAGGTGATCTTATGGTTGATGACATCAGCAGGCCACATGAAGGACAAGAACTTGGAGGACTGTCTTGACTGGATGTTTGTGCAAGCACAAAAACATTGCAAAACCATGCCATTTGAAAAGTCAATGTGGGGTACACATTTACATAATTCTTTGTAGAGACACATGTACACGCCAACTTGGCTACACTGAGAATAGATCCCGTACCTATCATGGATTACATACTACAGATCAGACCAATTAATGGACTTTCCATAGTACAAGTCTGATTTTGACAAGACTGCAGGTGATCTTATGGTAGATGACATTAGAAGGCCACGTGGAAGACAAGAGTTTGGAGGCCTGCTTTGACTGGATGTTGAGCAATTAATGCAGTTTCCACAGCACAAGTCTGATTTTGTTAGGGCTGCAGGTGATCTTATGGTAGATGACATCAACAGGCCATGTGGATGACAAGATTTGGAGGCCTGCTTCAACTGGATGTTTGTGCAAGCACCAAAACAATGGAAAACCATGCCATTTGTTTAGTTGGATTGGAATACATAGTCCCACTTTTGTTCATACACACACACACACACACACACACACACACACACACACACACACACACAATTGACTGCAGTGAGATTAGAACCCCTACCTATATATGTGTATGGAAAACAGATCAGAGTACTTAATTCACATGTCACAGGTCGCATCTGAATTATGTAGGACTGCAGGCGTACTTATACTAGATGACATAACCAAGCCATGTGTTCAACAACAGCTTGGGAGGCCTGCATAGTCACATTGCTTCATAGTGTCATCTGAGGCTAGTAGACTAGCAAATGAATACTGTTTAGTAGCCTAGTTCTGCAACAACAATACCCTTACTGAGCCTATTTGTCTGTTTGTGTTTGGATTAGCAAGCCTGTGAGCAACACTGATTGGCCCTGTCCACGAGGAAGAACATAACATCATATATTACAACTTGTACAGTGGTTGGTATATGTGTTGAAAATTCAAGGTGACCCAGGGCTGTTATGCTTGTCGGTGTTGTTGTTGGTGAGGAAACAAAGGCATGGCTTGTCAATATATGTACATACGCTTATATTGTGCCCTGAATTTGCAAAGTTTCCACTTATAATCTCAGGGGAGACATGGTGATTGAGAATGATAGGGTACCATACTTCTCAACTGTCCAGAGTTTTGCATAATGTCCAGATGTTTGATTCATATTTTTAGTCTGTTTCACATGCTATTGTGGGTTTCTGGTAAACCAATGGCAAATCATTGAGAAATTATGTCAGACTATATTGTCAGACATCTGAATTTCACATGTCATATCCTCCAGAAAAGTCATGCTAATGCAACACCTGTAAATCTATCACCTATCTACATTTGTAAGTGCAATATTTAAAAAGTATCCCTATTTTTGAGCCTTTGTCCCCCCCATTATTTGTGGGTTTGTCCTGATTATCTGCTCTTACAGCTTGAGAGCTATATAGAGCACTATGGACATACACACACACACACACACACACACACACACACACACACACACACACACATACACACATACACACACACACACACATATATATATATATATATATATATATATATATATATATATATATATATATATATTTTTTTTTTTTTTCAGAGACAGAGAGAGAGCTATAGTGTGAGAAGCATCAGATTTGTGCTATGGTTAGCTAAGTGTACACACATGCACCTTGCCTTTTTTTCACTGTTTGCACGTAGCTAAGCAGTGTGCAAACACGAAGTGCATTGTCACATCAGAGTCTTACTATTAAGTAATATATACCACTTACTACAGCCCACTCCTATCCCTATTCCAGGCCAGGATTTCAAGATTACTAATGGCAATAACTGAATGTATTCAGTATCTGTGTTTGGCAGTCAGACATAAATCCTATATCTCCTTTCACTGTTTCTGCATTGGTGTGGTCCATGCAAACCAGCTAAGCTTTATTAAAAATGTTTTAAACATGCAGTGCATTGCACAGATGTGGAGTTAAGAAAAGACAAAACTGATAACAGTATGGGACACAGAATCACAGTCTGTAAAATGCAACCTATTGCTAGTACATTTCCGAAACCTCTACTTATATCAGGATTTAAACCTTCAACATCATTACAGCTTCATCAGACATGATGGCTGCCTTAGTCCTTTAGGCCACAGAAGCAGCTTGCCAAAAGTGGGGTCATTCATTTCACAACTACCTGCATAACAATGTGCACTGCTATATATGAGTTACCTAACACATACAATTTATGATCAAATCCATAGTATTCTCCTGGAAATGTGGGGGTAAAATAACTGCGAGAAACACCCATATACAGTGGGTTTACGGATAGCACAGATGAGTTACTGTTATGGCAGTTACAAGGAGACACCTCTATTTTGGGGGGCAGGGGAATGAGCCATATCTATTGCTAGAATAAAGACAAGTTTGAAGTCAGACACTACAATATGTAGCCTCACTTTCTAACTTCTGTCTTGAATGATATACCAGTAATCTGCTGCAGTAGCACTGCATGACAGTTTTGTGCATTAGCCCTACTAATTACAAATGGACACATACTAGTAAAATAGTGTAAGTAGTCACATGTTACTTTAATTTCTTTACAAAAACACCACTGTTTACTTGCATTCTGTATTGGGTTCATAGATACAAAGATATATCATAATAGCCTACATGACTGCAGTGTAGGTTAAGAACATACCTTGCAAATGCAGTGGTTGACACAACTGTAGTGCAAGGCTGACTCTGTCTGATGCAAGCAGTGCACAGCCAATACATGGATAGGTACAGGACATGTGAGTTTCCTGGCTTCATTTTTAATGTATGAATGTGAGTAGGAGAAAGGTATTAGTCTCTAGGTGCCTAAGTGGTCAGTGAGTGTGCTATGCATTGTCTCTTAGCCAAAGCAAGGGCATACTGAGCATGCCTACATCTGCCTACAGGAGCAGCATCTGGGGGTTCCTCCTCCAAGTCCTCTTATGACTGTGACTCTGGTGACCTAGGCATTGGTTGAAGTATGTGTGTCCCTCCCCTTGCTGTTTCTGCAGGATCAGATTGTGGGGCATAGCACATACTGTGGATATTTGTGTACATGTGCATGGAGTATACTTCAAGGCTCCACTGGATATATCAGGGAACAGGAACTGTGACTTCAGAAGCCCAAACACATGCTCTATGATGTTCCTAGTTTGTGCATGTGCCTCATTATAGTAGCCTTCTGTGGGTGTGAGTGCATTTTTGATGGGTGTCATAATCCATGACTCCAGGGTATAGCCAGCACCCTCCAGTAAATGGCCCTGTGGGATGTCCCTCCTAACAAACTTCTGTTACAGCTGCAATGTGTGTCAGATATGTGAATTGTGATAACTGCCAGGGTTGCCAGCACACACATTCAAAATAATCCCCTGTGCATTGCACATGACTTGTCACTTGATGGAATGGTATCCCTTGTGGTTAATGTAGATTCTACCCTGCTCACTAGGTGGTGCCTTGATGTGTACATGAGTACAATCTATGGCACCCAGTATTTCAGGGTATTGCACTACAGGGTAGAACTGTTACATATTGCTAGGCCTCTCCTCAGAGGAAAGGAGAAAGGTGAAATGATATGTGCTCTCTGCCATGTAGGAACACAGCATCCAGGAACTGTTGGAGTATTCTGGATGCTGATGCCTTTGACACTCCCACCATATCCCCAGTTGGTCTTTGAAATTTGTACTCAACACAATTTTCATTAGAAACAAAATATTCTTGGCAAAAATCCCTTAAGACGATAATCCAGGAAAATGCCCACCGTTGGTCCTGGGTTGTAGTAAGTTCTCATTCTGGTCCTATGGATTGAGTCCCTCAGCATCAACCTCCTTAAAGGAGATGCTCTGTGGACAACATAGAGGAATCTCGTGATGTTTGCGAAGCTACTGTACCCCTCCTAACACGATTGCTGTTAATTCTGCTTCTTTTAGGTCACCGTTGCCAGGAAAAAAATTTAATTATTTTTATAATCCCTAATGTCTCTCTCCAACTTGCTTTTTTTTCTCTTAATGACTGCATACGCCACCTCGACTACATTTTTTTTAATGTCAACAATTCTTTTGTGAAATTCCATCTCAGAGATGGCCCCTTTGAGTTGCTCTTTCAATGCAAGCACCTCCTTCTGAATCTTATCATGCAGTCTGATATTACGTTTGACCAAAATCTTTAACCACCCAAATGTGCAAGCTAAGCAAACCATCTTCCACTCATCAGATAAGTCCATTTCATCCTCCAAAAACTCATAGGAGGGTAAACGATCCACCCTCAGTCCCCTGGGAGTTATATCTAGATATAAATACTTTTCCAAAAGTCTAGTATCATAAAATAAGGTTACCTCCTTCACTAATAACCTCTCCAGATGCAATAAATCACCTTTCACTTCATCATTCTTCCCCAACGACCAGGAGTCTCCACCGACAAATCACTGCTCTCTTTCCAAATATCCACAAATGAAGTGGAATTCATCCCACGGCTGCTATTCCTCTCCATAATGACCCAGCTGATTCAGCTCAAGCTTGAATCCAAGAAATATACCACAAAGCCAAAAAATTTACAAAATACATGTATAAAAATCACTGAAACAGATGCAGGACCACACAGAAAAGACAAAAAAGTTTAATGCTTCCTAGTACATCAGCCCATGGTACATAGGTCAAACTAAGGATGGTTAAGGTTCGTATCATTGAACATTTAGGGGATATTTGGAATGGGAGAATGGACAATCCTGTGGCAAATCATTTTCTTGAATGCCATGGAGGATATGATAGTAGTTTATTTTTTAGTGTCCTGGCCAGACCAAATTATACTGGGGGACTGATTTTTTTAACAAACTTTCTGAGTTGTAATCAAAATTTATTATCAACTTTGGCATTGTGTGGCCAAAGGGCTTGAATCAGGAAGTCAACATTTGTGTCCTATTAGGGTACAGGGCACAATTTATGAAGGTTAGAAAAGGGACGTTATTCAAGCAGTATAAGATATAAACATGTATTTCTTTAATAATTGTTTCTGTATGCATTAAATAACATTTGGTAGAAAGGATATATTTGATGTCATTAATGAGATTTATTGAGGGGGTACATGTTTTAGTAATTGTGTCATAGCCAACTTAGATAATTTTTATAGTAATTTTTCATAGCAATGTACACCAAAAATAGTTGTGGTAACAGTTTTTAGTCTGTCTCTTTAAGTGCATTTAACATTTCATTAATAATGTGGTATTTATTCAATGCAATGCTTAAGTAATTAATTAGTTGCATGTTTTAAAAGTGAATTGTTTGATGCTGTAATGCATTCCCTTGAAGGCCATGGACTGAGGTATTAGGAAACATTAAACCTTTTTGTCCTTCCTGCATGGTCCTGCATCTGTTTCAATGCTTTTTATACGTGTATTTTGTAGAGAGCTTACAAAGCATCAAAGGGGATCTCATTGTTGAACTGTATCTGTCAGGAGAAGTTTACAAAATAATTTCCATAGCATTGGATATATCATGAAACACAGTGAAGACAGTCATCAAAAAGTAGAGAAAATATGGGACAACAGAGTCGTTGCAAAGAACTGTATGTCCGTCAAAAATTGATGAAAGGATAAGACGTAAACTGGTCAGAGAGGCTGCCAAGAGACCTATAGCAACACTGAAGGAGCTGTAGGAATTTCTGGCAAGTACTGGTTGTGTACTACATGTGACAACAATCTCCCATATTCTCCATATGTCTGGACTATGGGGTAGGTTTGCAAGACAGAAGCCTTTTCTTACACAGAAAAATATCCAGGCCTGGCTAAAATTTGCAAAACAATACATCAAGTCTCCCAAAAGCATGTGGGAAAGTATGTTATGGTCTGAAGAAACCAAGGTTGAACTTTTTAGACACAATTCCAAAAGGTACATTTGACGCAAAAGCAACACTTCACATCATCAAAAGAACACAATCCCAACAGTGAAGCATGGTGGTGGCAGTATCATGCTTTGGGATTCCTTTTCTTCAGCTAGACCTGGGGCTTTGGTCAAGGTGGAGAGAATTATGAACAGTTCCAAATACCAGTCACTTTTGCCAGAAAACCTTCAGGCATCTGCTAGAAAGCTGAAGATGAAGAGGAATTTCACCTTTCAATGCGACAAACATACATCCAAATCAACATAAGAATGGCTTCACCAGAAGCAAATTTAAGTTTTGGAATGGCCCAGCCAGAGCCCAGACCTAAATCCAATAGAAAATCTGTGGGGTGACCTGAAGAGGGCTGTGCACAGGAGATGCTGTTGCAATCTGACAGATTTGGAGTGCGTTTGCAAGGAAGAGTGGGCACATATTGCCAAGTCAAGATGTGCCATGCTGATAGACTCCTACTCAAGAAGACTGAATGCTGTAATTACACCTAAAGGTGCTTCAACAAAGTATTAGTTTAAGGGTGTGCACACTTATGCAAACAGCTTATTGTATGTTTTTTATTTTTTATATTTTCCCTCTAACAAATTTGTTTGTTTTTTAATTGAATTATGCAGGTTATAGGTCACATTAAAGGTGGGAAAAGTTTTGAAATGATTTATTGTGGTCTCATTTTTTATATCACAAAAGCCTGACATTTTAACAGGGGTGTGTACACTTTTTATATCCACTGTACATAAAATGCTAATTACTGCAAGTTACACTTCATTTGTATAAGTTGCAATGTCATAACAGTATGAGAAAAGTTCCCATACCATGTACTTGAACCCAAAACCATCTGCACACCATTCTAACACCTAACATCTGTCACCATAAGTGTAGTAACACAAAGTCCTTGTAAGTGGAGGCTATTAGCAGAATGCTGCCCTACTTACCAGGTTTGTGCAATGTCCAGCAGTGCTCAGCAATATGAATTGAATACATGCGGTTTCTATATTTGGATGTCTAGCTCATGTCTGATACGTGGGTGATCAGGTCACTTAAACAAGGTATGCATCGACCAAACCGTTTGTAACATAGCAGCACACTGTGCAAACACATGCAATACACCCCTCCCAAAAAAGTGACCTGATACACCCCCCTCCCGATGTCATCAACATCCATATGGAAAATAAGCATTATTTAGGAGCTTACACTAAGTGAAAATGCTTACACAGTTCCTGCTTTTTGTTAGTCAACAAATCCACTGACTTTTTGCACTCATTTGCATAATAACCATGCCAACAGGTAGGAATCTACACAGTTAGTTGCCATGTAAGCTAGACAACAGCACAGGAACATGAATTTAAAGACACAAGGCAGGGTATTACTTTACCTGTTGTGACACTGTAAGCTGGACAACAGCACAGGAACGTGAATTTAAAGACAAGTGGCAGGGTATTACTTTACCTGTTGTGACACTGTAAGCTGGACAACAGCACAAGAACATGAATTTAAAGACACAGCAGGGTATTACTTTACCTGTTGTGACACTGTAAGCTGGACAACAGCACAGGAACAGGAATTTAAAGACACGCGGCAGGGTATTACTTTGCCTGTTGGGACACTGTAAGCTGGACAACAGCACAGGAACATGAATTTAAAGGCACGCGGCAGGGTATTACTTTGCCTGTTGGGACACTGTAAGCTGGACAACAGCACAGGAACATGAATTTAAAGTCACGCGGCAGGGTATTACTTTGCCTGTTGGGACACTGTAAGCTGGACAACAGCACAGGAACATGAATTTAAAGTCACGCGGCAGGGTATTACTTTACCTGTTGTGACACTGTAAGCTGGACAACAGCACAGGAACATGAATTTAAAGACACGTGGCAGGGTATTACTTTACCTGTTGTGACACTGTAAGCTGGACAATAGCACAGGAACATGAATTTAAAGACACGCAGCAGGGTATTACTTTACCTGTTGTGACATTACACTTTACTCCTCTTTTACTTGACTTTTCTGGTATTCATATTTGTAACATTTTGGGGAAAGTGACGCAATGTGCAAACATGAGGTAAAAATTAATATAAAGTTATACTAATCTGGCAAATCCCCTGATGCTATCAGACATCTACAGTGTATATATCACCCTTTATGGATATGTTCTTACCTTTTCATGGGCCTGCTGTCCATATTTATGGACATTTACATGCTCTTGCTTCTGTGTAGACTGCTGTACATAGAAAATGTCTGCGTAAACTACCAGCATGGACAGACAGTCTACACAGTTGTGACTGAGGTTGTTGAATTGCTCCACTGTGCTCTTTTGCTTCATTAGCATAAATTTCAGCTACTTATGCTGAAATTTGCATTCCACAAAAGTTTCCAGTATTATGTGTGAGTGCACATGATTGTGCACCACTACATGGAGTTTAAGTAAAACAACAGTATTAGTGCAGTGACAAGTCCATTACTAATAAGGGAAAACTAGAAAAACAAAAATTAACTTGAACCATGAGCAGTGATAAACAGCAGTTAATTCAAAAAATTCAAAGTCCAAAACTTACCTGAAAAGTTGCTTTTCTAAAAATAATAGGTGTTTATTCCAAGAGTTTAAAATCCAAAATATAGTTAGAAGTGCTTATTTCACAAGTTTAAAATCCACAATGTACTTAAAAAGTTTTCTACATGGAGTTTACTGAATCTAAAACTTGCTGCTCCCATGCTCACATTACAAGAGGTTCTCCCATTTGATTCTAGGCTGGAGTGTGGGGAGTGCCTTCTGTGTGGAGTCTGCATGTCCTCCCCACGGTTGGGTGGGAATTCGAAAGACATGCATAAATGGACGTGCCTTCATTGAAGGTTGAACGTCGAGCTGGCACCTTGGCGTTCGTCAAAATCTACTGCCAATTATTAGCAGACCGGAGTTCCGCTGTGGTGACCCCTAACCAGGAAAAGCCGAAAGAAAACACACACACTGCAGGTTATATGTCAATGATTTAATACTTCGAGAATTTTTAGCCAGTTTATAAAGAAGTTATTGATAAGCTAGTATAACACAAACAGGAATTGTAATATGAGGTGATAGAAAAGCAGGTTTGTGGTGTATTTAGAAAGAAAGTGACGACAGAGAAATTGATAGAAGTAAGGAAGTGAGTGAAGAAGGAAGTGTAAGGACATGCAAGGTTTGAGTAGATATTTGTTCACATTTTGAGATATAGGGTGTCCTTGTCTTGACCAAGAACAGGGCCAGCTTTTGTCTAGGAACTATTTCAGAATGGTTTTGAAGGTTGGGAGGGAGAAGCTATTGACCTGATGATTCAGCTAAGGAGTACCAGACCTTAGCAACATCATACAAGTACAGACAATGCCCAGTCGATCTGATAAGTTTGAGGACAGACATGAAGTTTTGGTCATTGGATTGTAATGACTGACTGGGAATATAATTGTCTAGAATGTTATTTAGTGCTGAACAGGCAGATGGAGTCTGGATAATTTTGTAGGTGGTAAGAAGCTGTGTATATGTTAGTTGATGGTGTAGTTCTAGCCAGTTTAAGCTTTTTACTGCTATATAGTGGTGGGTTCTGAAAGGGGTATTTGCTGCAATTTTAACCATTTTGTAATAGCATAGTTTAAGTTTTCATTGCTGTGATGCCTGAGAAGTAGTAAGGAAGGAAGCACCATAAAAAAGTGTGAGGATGAGAAAAGTAGTAGCAGATTTAGTTTTAGTTGTGTTGATGAGAATGTTTTTGACTCTATAAAGCTTACCTAGTTTTTGACAAGTTTTTCTTATGCCATTTTATGTATGTGGGTCAAATTTAAGATTACCATCTACTGTTATCCCTAATGATTTGCCATGAGAAGTGACTTTAGTGGTTGTATTATCAGAAGAGAGGACTTTAACTTTTGCTTTTTCATGCGAGAGTCATTTGAGGGAAAGAAAACGTAGCAGTTTCTTTTCTTTAAAGGTTGAGCATGAATTTCGGGTTATAAAGACATGTTGGTGGCTGTTAAAGCTTCCTGAGTAAAGTTTTTTGTGGTGTGCCATTTTGTCAGATGTGCAAATAAGTGTGGAGTCATCTGCATGCTATATTAGGGAGGCCTTTTGTATGGATGTGTGGAGGGTGGCGATGAAAATGTTAAAGAGGAGGGAGACTAAGGATGCAGCCTTGTGGTATTAGTGACTGGGAAGTATGGAGAGAGGGTGGAGTGCCATTTTACTGGCTGATACCTTGTGGACAGGTAACTTTTGAAACATAGAAGGGTGGGCTGAGAGAGACCTAATGAGGACATTTGAAATACAAGTTTGCTATGAAAAACTGTGTCAAAGACTTTGGACAAGTCTAGAAATAAGGAAAAGACTAGTTTGCCAATATCAATAGCTTTGACAGTATTTGTGTAGGTTAGAAGTGTAGTGGTAGTGCTATGGGAAAAAAGGAAGGAAGACATCTTGTGTGGGTGATAGAAATTCTTCAGCAGATAGTTTAGCAATAATTATAATATTGCTATTATATTATACATGATTGTTATTATGTACAATTATTATTATATTATATTATATTACATTATATTACATTATATTATATTACATTATATGAATAAAATGTGGTTTTCTACACTTAAACAAGAGCATACTGTCAAAATCCTATATTGATATTAATTGTATGCTGCGTTGTCTGACCATGTTCATGAAAGTAAAACATTTTATTTATTTATTTATTTATTTATTTATTTATTTATTTATTTTTTTTTTTTTTTTAGCAAGAGGAAAATTCTAAATATTGCTTCCATGAGATCTTAAACTACAAAGCAAGAATTTTTTAGATTAGCTATGGTAAAATGTGTTCCAGTTGTTTGCTAGCTCTGCTCCAGTACTTGTGACAGTTTAAGTAAGCATTAATTCACAACTGTGTATAGGTATATCAAGATTTACCCAAAGTTGGAATGGTTTAATCACAAGGGTGAAGTCCGAGGGATTAAACAAAGTCAACTGTGGGTAAATCCTGCTATATCCATGCACAGGACTGGATTGTTGCTATTATACAATGGCATTGTTTAAGAATGAAATCGTTTACCTTTCTTAAATAATGTCTTTGTATAAGGGCACTGTTGTGTTCCTCCTCATTCTTCCTTGTTTGCTGATGTGCTGTGCATGGGACTTACATTGCCAGGCTTGCACAGTATATCAGTGCAGTACAGAATAAGTAATGGAGAAATGAGAATCTCCATCGCTGTTTTGCTTATGGCCATACATACAGTTAATGCAAGAAACATGGATAAAGTCTAACATAATGGAGGGATAAAGGTCCAAAAATAGGGACAGATTTTAAAGGTTGCTCTTATAAACTTAGAAAGTTCCTGAAATAAGTTTTATTAGTGTGCATTTCTGGAAGGATACGATGCCCAAACTTAAAATATCTGTCTTTCAGTGGTTTTCCAGAAAAAAAATCTATTTTTATGGATATTTATAAGAAGAATGTACTTTATCTTCATATGAGATCTCTTCCCTGGGGAGTCATTTGGGCATCCTTTTCTATGTCGCTAACAGGTTGTGCAGTTCATCCTATTTAATTAACCTGAAGGCATTTACTTCACTTTAGTGTGAATTGGTGGGTCAAAATTTTTCAAAACAAAAAGGTCTCAGTTAAGTGGGTGGTCCCCGTGGAGTAAGAAGTAGGTTTGTTCTTGGTCAAGACAAAAACGTGCCTAATCAGAGTCACGTTAAGTTTGTTGAAATTAATTTCTAAGAGTTCATGGAACTGCTGTTTAGTTTGCATTCTACAATATGTGGGTTTGATCTGAGTAGAGGTCTGAGTCATTTTTATTTTCATAATTGCCCATTTATTTTAGATGATGGTATATTTAAATCTGTTTTAAAGAAAACTTTGCTTATATCAATCCTCAAGAATTTTACCTTGGACCTGGGATCTTCTGGATATTTACTGCACCATCAAAAAATGTCCCATTTTGGGAAGGTGATTGAGAAAGTTGCATTTAAACAATACGATATGTTCTTATCAGTATCAAAATACTATGTGCTGCTTTGCAATGATCATTTTTAATGCATATAAAATTGAACAGTTTTGTTTGTTCTCTGTGTGCTTCTGACAGTTTGTTGAAGCAATGCACTTTTTTATTGGGATCAAAATGCATTTTTACCACACGTCTAATGCCCTAGTACAGTTCCTCTGCTAGTCAACACTGGATATTTACAAATACCCATTTCTCTTGTTAACTTTTGTTACTTAAATGTTATTGCATCACAAACTGTTATATAGAGCATGGAGCACCAAAATTATGCTCTGATAGTGGAAAAAACATAAGCCTGTAAACACCTTTACTCTCATGAGACCCTATTATAACAGTGCTTATGGGGTGTTTTAGCATCCCCTAAGCCCTTTTACAATCTGGTGTCATGCTTGTGACTAACTGCAAACAGTGCTGGCTGACAAAGAATAGTGATGAATGTCAGAATAACTTCATGTCTGCCTGCTGTTCATGCCTCTTAACAGTCTCTGAGTTTGTCTTATAATTTTATTTTGCCCCTTGTATTTTATTTTGTCTTCTGGTTAATCAGGATTAGTCATTGAATAATACCAGCCATTGGTCATAGGTCTTGCTGTTTTTTGTAGACTTGTGGCCACTATCACTGTACTAATCTTTTGTCCACTTCTCACTTCTATGTGCAATATAAACATCAGAATTTATTTTTCTCTTGTTATGAATAATTATTTGTTTCAAGTCATGTTATTAACTTGTGGAGTTTTTTTGTCAATACTATTTTAGTTTTGAACTTAGAAATTGCTCTGATTCTGACTGGCTACACGGCATGCTCTGTCAATGATACACATGACCTATGTTCATTTATTATTTCAGGTGCCAAAAGCATTCATGGGGAGTGGAAAGCAATTATGAGGCATATTGCCCTCTCACCTCTACCTGATAGACAGGAGAGAGAATGTGCCTTACGTCACAAGTACTATTAGTGAATATCTGTGACAGATTGAAAACCTGACATAAACTGCCTATTTAATTGGGTAAAACTTGACATAAACTGCCTATTTAATTGGGTAACAGGGCTATTTCTTGGGCTATATCATCTCACTGAGCAGGAGATATCTTCGCATTGCATTCACTGCGTGCCTCTTAGTGAGCACTGCAACTGAACATGCAAGGGTAAATTAAGGACAAAGTAAAACTGCCATGTTGGCTCCCTGTAAAAAGCTGTCACCTGAAAGAAACCAAAAGAGTAGGATCACAAAGACCAAACAGCCAACAGGCCTGATGAAAGGAAAAGGTGCAAACACCTATTACTTTGCATCTAATTACTAATACAATACAGGTATGTATTTGTTTTTGGTTCACTATGGGACTTCAGTGAAAAATTATTCTAAGTTAGAGTAAATGTAACATTGATTATATTGTAGTACTAAATTACTGTTTTTTTTTAAAAAGATGCCAACATGCCATATAGTGTATGACTATAATCTTATAGCAAGACAAGTAACATGAATGTATTCAGGAAAGAGTCAGATTATGCCTGCTGATTGACTCTTGCTTTCAAAGGAAATTACTATAGTAATTAAAGTCAAACACTGATATCAAATCCTGAATATCACTAAAGAAATTTTATTTACTGCTACTTTGTAAATACCAAACTTGTGCCAGTAGTTTAAAAACCCTCACAACCATTTCTAAAAACATAAAGTTACAGATAATTTGTAAATGTAATCCATAAATTCTTGTTTCTTCTTTTTTTGCTGTGAGAGGCGATAAAAACATTTTAGCTTATTTTATTTATTTATTTATTTGATTGTTTGTTCGACATTTGTTTACCAGGAAAGTCTGACTGGTCCAGAAAGTGTCCATTTTCAGTGGAGGCCCAGGGACAAAAGCTCCACAAAAACAGTCTCTCAAAAATCAAGTATATATATTTTAAATTATTATTTATTACAGTTCTAGCCATAGATAGATAGATAGATAGATAGATAGATAGATAGATAGATAGATAGATAGATAGAATAATTATTTACAGTTCTAGCCATGGAAAACATATTATTTTAGGGTACATGGTCCTATGCCATTAATTAGGCTGCTTAGAAAAACTCAGTAAGCATATAGCATAAAATATAATTAAGAGAATTTTATAATATTACTACATAAAATACTGATAAGCTGAGTGGTAAGATCAAGTAAATGGCGATACAGTCATTAGGTATGTAAAAAACATGCATACTGAAAAGTCACAGATCTTCAGTGGCATACATTTTCCATTTTAAACGATGCATTGTTGGTATATATTAAATTATAATAAATTCAGTCTCAAAGAAAAACAACAAATGTTACTTTTTCAAATAATATTCTTTTGTCATATACTAAAGATATGTGATCTGTCAGCAGATTTTGCTAATATATTCATCTTGTAGAAAGTGGAGCTTAATATTATCCAAAAAGAAAAACATATTTATAAAGAGAAAAGGTTATCTGTTATAGAAGTGTCATTTCAGTAATACAGAACAGATGTGCTTAAGGTGGTTTTGATCTATTTAATAACTAAAGGAATTTCAGAAACCTATATTTACTGGGGCATTTTAAATGGAACAATGGATTACTGTTCCTCCTTTCACCTCATACTTCTGAAAGTATTGCCTTTACTATATAGATCCTTTTATTTTAGTGCCATGGTGATTTATTCATCAGGCATCTGTTGTTATTGCAGTGCTACCAAGTCAGTAAATAAATAATGCATTTCTTTTTATTACAATCTGCCACAAGCAACTTTAATAAGGCTGCAAATATTGTCTTTTTTGCAAGCAAATTTAATGTTGCTATAAACAAGTGATGTATGATGCCTAAGCTGGTATGCAAAATATTTACAAAATTATGTTTCATTTTGCAAAGTAAATAATTTATGTCTAAGCTCACAAGTTATCCAATAACATGCCAAGGAGTTTACCTGCTATAACAAACCATGATGCGTTCAGCTCTGCATGAGGACTAAAACACCTACTGAGTTGTGTTAGATATTAACTGGACAATATAACCAATTATAGAACTTTTTTTTTTTTTTTTGCAAAAGATGCGAGCTAGGCTCTACTCCTTATAGTCACTATTTCTACCATGTTTAACATACTTCTAGAGTAACTAGGAAGCACAATGCAGAGAGACATAAACATGCAGCTTTGGTGATATTTAGTGCATACATGTTTTTAATTTTAAGACAGAGATTTTTAGGGGGATGATTATTTAAGCAATCGAATACCAAGCTGTTGCAGAATTCAGTCAAGTGCCAGTTGACAAACAGAACACAGAGCTCGTAGTCTAAACATCACAGAATTGAATGGATAGCATACGTCTACTAGTAAATGATGATCATAATTAAATAAATGTGAGTTAGACATGTCATTGGGTTCGATTTATGTTCCTTAGCATGCTTTAAAAAATCATGTTGTTGCAGCCTCAAGGTAAATACTGATTGGATGTCAAGAACAGGAGCTTTCAGTCTCTATAGTAGGCACAGAGCAGGAGATGAGTGACCACTGAGAGTTTCAGCAAGCAAAAGCCAGGGTCAGCCAGCAGTAATCATGCCACTGCATCGTTTAAACAGAGGGGAGAGTAAGAACACAGAGGCAAAAGTGTTGACTTATGTCATTCAGGCAATGAATTGCAAAACATATTGGTGAAATGTTTAAAATGAGTTGAGGACTGCAGAAAAACTGATGTACTAAACAAAAAATGTGAATAGTTCAGAGGCGGAGTATTTTATAGACAAGGACTTGAGAAAGTGACAAAAAGGCATTAGGACATAAGGGCAGCATATCTGTCCAGGGAATGCAGATCTGTAGAAAGAAAGCTTAGTTCTCTGAAAACAGCAAAACCACTCAAATAAGGCAGAGAGCCCAGCAATAGTCCCTGGCATTGTTTCACATGAAGCCTACACAATTACAGAGCATTAGCTTCATGAGCAGCAGCACTAATTGAATATGCAGCTGCTCATTGCATTGCATTGCATGTTTCCACGCATTATTTTGTAACCAGCAGCAGTATTGGTGGCCATAAAATGGTGTTGGGAAGCATGAGCTCACAATGTAAACAAAGCTCCTTGCCGCTATGAAAATGTATTATGCAAGCATGCGTGGACAGGTTATATGAATAAGGTCAACTGGATTATAAGAAATTACATTCAGGGGACATGAAATTGGGAGAATGGCAACAGAATACAATGTTAGCAGTGCAGAAATAAGTATGAAGGGAGGGTAAATTGAAAAAGTGTACTCAGTTAATGCATTCAAATGTGATGATGTGACAAAGAAATAGTTTCAACAGAAGGAAGCCCATATTGCTGGTAATAATAAATTATCCTGTTTCCAACTGTTTACTCAGGTACATAAAAAAAAATGGACATGATAACAATGGATGTGAGAGGGACACAGTACAACATTGTAGGAAAAGGGAGTGGGTACATGTATACATTTGCATACACTGAAATTATCGAATATGACATGTATCTACAGGGTATGTATGCATGATAACTGACATTATTGTATCCTCCTCTTCATCCTGTATAAACAAGGTATAAACTATATAGCTGCTGTGTCATACACAGCAGAAAGGGACATGTTTTACCATTTGCTGTCATTTAACCATCATAGAGGAGTATATTACCTTGACAGATCTATTAGGAAAGCATGTGATTTATATTTCTGTGCATCAAAAACACTAATATAATAACATTCAAAATACACAAGTGAAAAATGACAATACTAATTTGATGACATTGCAGTATTTCCATTTGTAAATGGAGAGCATCTGCCACATGATCATAGTAGGAGTGCTGTCAAGACATTTGAGCAAACACTGCCATAGTCACATGTAAACAACACAAACACACAAAAACATTTATGGACACAAGCCCAAATATAAATTTATGCTGATCTGTCATCATGCCATATAGGAAGACATGTTATATCAGTGCAAATGTTCCACAGGTTCATAGGTTCATAGGCTGATACTAGGCTATATGCCCTAGGGCATTTATCAGCCTAGCCAGAGTGTGTTTGGCTTTTGCTACCCCTTAAAAATGGGTTTTACTGTGCCCTTTTTAGGTTAGTTTACTGTGCCTCTGTCTAGTAGTGACACATAAGTGATCCCCGAGGTAAACCTACAATCTCCCATCCACTTGTCAAGATTTCTCTTGAAGAGAGTCAGTGAGGGGCTCTGCCTGATATAGACTGGGATTCTATTCCAGAGTGCTGGGAGTCTCTGGGTCACAAATCTGTCTCTCCAGCATGTCCTATTAATTTCTGTGTTGAGATTCAAGTCCCTTGAGCACTTAGCTCTAGTGGATTTGGATTTTTTGAGGTGGAGCATGTCCATTAATTCTGGGTTGGACATGGCTTTATACGTCAGGCATAGATCACTTCTAAGCAGGTGGTATACAACTGAGTAGAGCTGGAGTTTCTTTAACCTGGCAGCATAGGTCATCTGTTTGAGACCCTTGATCCTCTTGGTGAGGTACTTTTGTGGTCTTTCCAGTTGCTGCAGGTGTTGGGTAAGGTACATCCCAAATGGGGCATTGTATTCAATTATGGGCCTGATGAGGGATGAGTAAAGGGGCACAATGACCTCCCTTGATCTAGATGTGAACCCTTTCATGATACATTGGGCTATATAGAAGGTCTTTCTAACCACTTTGGCAAAGTGGTTGTCAAAGGAGAGATTACTATCAACTTGGGTTCCCAGGTCCCTAATTACTTCCTCCTTACTTAATGGATTACCACCTATGTGGTAGTTTGTGGACACTTTCTTTTTCTCAAAGGGGATGACTATACACTTCTTGGCGTTTAGTTTTAGGCCATGGCTTTGGCACCAGTTGTCCGTCTCTGTGAGACCCTTTTGGAGGATGCCTGTGTCAGCTGGAGAGTCGATTATGGCACCCACTTTGCAGTCATCTGGGAACTTGGTCAGCCAAAGTCCTCCCATGTTGGCCTGTACCTCTGAAAAATATATACCGAACAAGAGCGGTCCCAGGACTGAGCCCTGTGGGACGCCACTTGTAACAGGTTTAGAGTCTGACATGGCTCCCACAATTCTGACTATGTGGGTTCTGTCCTTCAGCCAGTTTGCAAACCATCTTATGACATAGTGGTTAATATTTAGGCTGGAGAGCTTATCTATGATGCCAGAGTGGGGTATGGTGTCAAAGGCTTTTGTGAGGCCCAGGTAGGCTGTGTGGACTACCTTCCCTTCATCTATGGCCTTGGTTTCTGTCTTGAAGAAGTCTACCAGGTTCAAGAGGCAGGATCTGCCTTTAACAAAGCTGAATTGTGTAGGATCTAGCGTCTGCAATTCCCCAATGTCTTTGTTTATGAGTTCCATGATGATCCGCTCCATAGCTTTGCAGACCAGGCTAGTCAGGCTTATGGGGCGATAGTTTCCAGGGTCTGTTGAGGCTCCACCTTTGTGGAGTGGGACCACTGTTGCTGTACACCATTCCTTGGGTACATATCCTGTAGTAAGGCTGAGACTGAACAGTAACCTAATATGAGGTTTTAGCTCTTTTTGGAGCTCCTGTAGGATGCAGCCTGGGGCACAGTCTGGTCTCATTGATTCTGTGTTTTCTGCTTTGGAGAGGGCAGCTCCCACCTGGGCATCTGAGATGACAGGGGGACAATTCGCTGCTGGGATAGATATTTTCTCCTTTGGAGGGGAAGGGGGGGTTTGCACTGAACTTATCCACCAGGATGTTGGCAATGTCTGTGGGTTCAGTGTATTTTTTGTCATTTTGGACTAACTCCAAACATATCTGGGAGGTGCCACCTAGGTTTCTAACATAACTTAAGAAGGCCTTGTGGTTATCTTTAGTGTCTTGTGCAATTTTTCTCTTGAAGCTGGCCTTGGAAGATTTTATGAGGGACCATAGTCTTTTGCTAGTACTGATCAGTGATGCTTTCATATTGAGGGATTTTGCTCTATCCTGCAGTAGTTTCCTCCTTTTGTTGTATGGCTTATTTATGGCAGTGGTCCACCAGACAGGATGCCTGCCTTTGGAGGATTGGGTCTTGGTTTTATTTGGGATTGCATGATCCATGCATTCCTGAAGATGTCCATAGAATACATTTATAAAGGATTCTGCAGTCTGGGCCATAGTTTCCACTGGCCCGGGGGTATTGAATTCATCTCGGTCTTGAGAAGAGTGAAATTAGCCTTGGAGAAATTTTTTACTGTGGTTGTCTGGGGTGGTGGTGGTGATGGGATGTGGAAGTCCAGCGAGATTAATTTGTGGTCTGATCTTACCAATGAGGGGTGTACCTCTGGTGCAGAGCATAGAGTCCCCATGTTTGTGATGATCAGGTCCATTATGTTTTCTCCTCTTGTAGGCATGGTGACCAGTTGTTCCATAACATTTGAGTTTATAAATTCTAGGAACCTCTGGGCTAGGCTGTTGGGGCTTGAGTAGTGCTCCCAGTCTATGTTAGGGTAGTTGAAGTCACCCAATATAAAGGTATTTGGAGAGACCTTCATATTCTCCAGTGTTCTCAGGAAGGCCACGTGAGGTTCCAGAGTCTGATATGGTGGTCTGTAGCAGGCTACAAACTGAAAGGCAGTTTTGTCCACTGTTAGATGCACATGGATTGTTTCCGATGCTTTGTGCAGTGCCACTAACCTGGAGGTGTGGGTATCCTTGATGAATATGGATACTCCCCCTCCATTTGTGGTTCGGTCCGAGTTTTGGGGCCGAAAAGCATGGTATGAGGTATAGCCTAGTAGTGCTGGAGTGCTCTCAGGAGCCTTCAACCAGGTCTCTGTTACTGCACAGACATCGATATTCTCCATGCTGAGGAGAGCTTTGAGTGCTTGCATTTTGAGGTTTAGACTTCTGGCTTTAAGTAGCATTACCCTTAGTTTATTTTTCCTTGTGTTGTCTATGGAGGTGGGTTTGTTTTTTGAGCCTTGCCTAAAATAGGCACTATGGGGGTGGCAAAAGCCTTTGCCAGTATCCAAAAGCCCAGAGGTGACAGGTTCAAGCTGTCCCTAGCAAAGCAACGTGGCATGTCGAGCAGTCATCCCAGGCTGACAGACACTGGATCCCCTTTGAATGACACCAGAACTTTAGCCAATTGTTAAAATTGATCATTTTTTCTTTATACTGTGGCATCATTTTTGGTGAGGGTAAGATGCTATTCAAGGTCAGGGTCATACCTGTCTGGGCTACACGATCTCAGAGCTCCTCTATGTCTCTTTTCATGTAGTCCATGGAGGTATGGCTCAGGTCATTTACACCAGCATGGACAATGACAGAGTCATATTTGTACTTGCTTTGGAGTGACCTGAGTGCTTGTGTTATGTGGCAGATCCTGGCACCCGACAGGCAGCTCACAGTGACCTTCTCCTTATTCAGCCTGGTGAGTGGGACGTCAGTGTGCCTGACAACAGAGTCACCTATTACAGGTGTGTTGTTTGGCCTTAAGGGCTGTGACTGTTTGGCACACTGATTATGTGAAGTATGTGTTTCACTTTTTTTGTTTTGTGGTAGAGGTTGCTTGGATGTCTGCTTTAGAGGTCTCTGCTGCTTAGGCAGATTTGTATTTAGAGCCCCCGAGTATGTTTTAGTGTGTTTATGTGTTTGGTTTGATGATGTGGTAGGCCTATGTGCGACTGGATTTGTGGTGTGTATGGTTACCTTCTCCTCCTGACTGGCTGTGCCAGTACAGCGTTGAGAGAGCTTAGCATCCAGTTTGGCTGTATGGTTGCATCTCTCACATATATTAGTACTTGGGAGGAGGGGGAAGGTTGTCTGTGTACATGAGGCAGTTGTAACATTGCCTCAGGATTCCAGATTCACCAGCTGGACTGGAGAGGTAACTAGCAACTGACCTTTGGACATGGCGGTAAATTATAAGTAACTCCTTTATGGCAGACAAAAGAGGACCAATAGGGGACGAGTACTCCAAGGGAGTATATGAGGAGGTAGTGCTATTAGTTTATTAGTGCTAACTTATATAATTGCTTGTAAGAGCAGTGCTAGGTTGTAGGTTGAGAATAGGTCTTTACTTGAGAGAATAGAACAGATCTAAGGGAGAAAGTGAAGAGCAGACTTTGTGGAGCCGAGAATTGTTTGAGCCTGGTTAAGCGGCGCTGCCAGATGCTGCGCTATGCGCAAAATTGCGCAAAACCACGCCAAAGCAGGTTTTTATACAGGGAACTTAAAAGAAATAGAAATTAGCTCAAAACAGACAATAAACTACAAGATTCTTGTGCTGAGGTCACTCCTCCAGGGACAGATAGGCTGCACAAAGCTCCCCACTCCCACTGGTGAACAAAGAAGCTTCCTTCTATCCAAGTAAGGAAATGGGCAACACAGGATCTATTCTAAAGTCCAGAATACAGTAATGCCTGTATTAGGGACTATTCTAGGCCATGAAAAGCGGGAAACAATGATTTATTTTTTGTTTTTTTCTTTTTTAGCAGAACAAACAGCAGAAAAAGTACAGTAAAATCTTAACACAGGCTAGCGCACTTGAGTGAGCAGCCTCAATAGTTAAATTCAAACAAACAAACTTTTAAAAGTGCAGGTATTGGAAATCACAAAAGAACAAGATTAAAACAGGCAAAAGAGCAAATTATACTCGCTTTTTGGGGAGGGAAGATGGTCGCACAGGTAATAGCAGTAAAATATACTTAAATCTTGGAAGCAGTCACTCTTTTTGTTTCTCTGCTGCTAGCACCACTCTGCAGGACTGTGAGGAGCTGTTGCTGAGTAGGAACAAGCTCTACGGAGTGAAGAAAACTACAGTAATACATAAATGTCTGGAGTAAGACATGCGATACAATGCATTCTTATTTCAAAATTAAGTAATGCCTGTGAACAATCAATGACAAACTCAACATTTGCATCTTGCCAGACTCAAACACATGCCAGGACAGATCTCAGAAAGATGAGTACAAACCTATGACACCACAAAAATAGTCATACTGTGTCTGTCATGATGAACGCACTTGAAGGGCTTTCAACATTTGTCTGTTGTAATGGGTATGGATCTCCTACCATTTAGCATGATGCCTTAAAACTGTTGCCCTTTGACTGTGCCATAAATACTTCTTTTGCCTTAAGCCTCACCTGTCTGATATAGGTAAGTGACAGACAGATGCTACCAGATTCAAACCCCTGCCTATCATATGATACAAAGTTGTGCATTGACTGAATCTGCCACATGACAGCAATGGATCATGTCACAAATAAATGAAATTAATGTGTGAAATGATAAAGGACATTTAAGGATAATTTATGCAATATGATTTTGTCAGAAAGATGACAAGAAGTTAACTATATTAGTGTTCACACAATGGTGAACTGTGCAATATTAATGTTTCTTGACCAAGGAAGCAGTTCCTGTTATTTTATACAACTTTGTCCCAAAATTGAAAAAGACTGTAACTGTGTAGATATGCTATACATCTCATTATTGAATGCATGGGACACAGGAGCACTCACACCATGACATTCGCAGAGCAATTGTTTCATTGGCAGGATATTGTAAAATTACTTTATACTTCTATTTTCAAAGTACAAATTGTGAATAATTAATCCATGCAGTGTTGGTGGTGTAATGTCAGTACCTTCATAGAATGTTGCTCTTTGCTGGAATCAAACATGTGTATGAATCATATATGCCATTGTGGAAGTCTTAACAAAGTTGTGAGACTCCACGTATAAGATAAAAGGGATGAGGGAGGCTTCTCCTCTTGTAATTCTACTCATAACATACAGTGCTTAGTCAGTCAATGTAGGTTTTGAACACCTGACTTTCTGATAACAGAAGCATAATATTGGGGAGAATTAATGTACCATAGTGAAAGTGGTGCTACAACTGTGACATATTTGGATCTTTGAAGCCATTACATCATCTTATTGTTGCAAGGGATATGTGTGCCTGTCACTTCTTTAAAAGACTGCTGCTACATTTGTCTTTCTCACACATCATCGCCTGCTGCTAGGTATACCCAAATAAATGTGATGCATAATGCAATCATCACTGTGATGTTAGAATGACAATCATGCCCAATGCCTGGATAGAAATGGATTCAAGCACATGCCTTACTAAGGCAACAGCATACAGAACATTGTCTCATGTCATCACGCCACAGGAAAAGCCTTAGTACTTCTCATGTGAAAGGCAAATGTTGACCCAAGATGTCGTCAATGTGCCATAAAGCATTTCTGTGTGACAAATAAGCAAAATCTTTTAATAGGAATCTCAAGCCATACATGTACACTGCAGATAGCAGGCTGACAACATTTTCCCTCCCTGCACATTCACAGACATACTGACACAAGTTAGTCTGAGGAGTAATGGCTGGATTAGAGCACACTACCTAAGATCACAAGGTACAGAAAACTGTCGGAATTGCAGGTGCTACACAAGATGTTGTTTTGTAGTTGTGATAGTGATCATTTGAATGGATGGCATCATTATTCTTTCATATGTTGATGTTCTTATAAAAATGTATGAAGGTGTTTGAAATGCAGAGTAACACCACACAACTACATGCATTAGAAACCTTCTCTACACACCATAGCAGACAATTGCATATGCGCAGTATTCAGTCATTCCTGGATTCAAGCCTTCTCACTCTGCACTTGCACAGTCTAGACAGCACAGTATCAACAGCCACCTCCAGGGGATAACCCATACAGCTACTGAGATGTAGTTAATTTTTGATAGCATGATGCATGCATTGTATTTCCAAAACTGATTATTGCCTCGGAAATAATACAAATTTATAGGGTAGTTCTCTGCCAGTGAAAATATGTCTCCCAACTGGATGTATACATAAGAGGTGTTATGATGGGCACAATTATACATAGTAAACAAAGTCACACTAGTTAACCAGTGCTGTATTCAAACCATTTACATATCTAATTACACAATCGATAGAACAGAGAATTAGCCAGATGTGCCACAGGGGAAGTCTGAGTTACAAGGACACAGACTGCACATTTGACATGATGACCTCATGAGTGTGTTGTAGAGAAGAAGGTTTTAGCAAAAGTGGGATACAGGGATGTTGGAATACTTGACCAGGATAATGTTTTCCCGTGACTGGGAATTGATACAGCACATCTGTTCTGAAGGCTATAGATACCTGACATTACAGCCACACACACACACACACACACACACACACACACACACACACACACACACACACACACACACATGTTTCCTGTGGTGAGAATTGAATATTCTACATCTTTGATTAAAACAATCTAGAGAACACAGTATTAATCATAAATGCCACAGGAAAAGTATATCACCTAAGAGGCAGGATTGCAATTTTGACACAATGACCTCATCAATGTGCTGCAGAGATAATATTTCTGTTAAAAATAGGATAAAGTGCAGAGGAGGCTGTGCCAAAAGTTAAGTGTATTCCCCAGAGTGGAAGTGGACAGAATACATTTGATATTCAGATGTTACTTAACTGTCACTAGAGCCTCCCCTATGCACACACATACATACTTGACCAGAATAATGTTTTCCCATGACTGGGAATTGATACAGCACATCTGTTCCGAAGGCTATAGATACCTGACATTACAGCCACACACACACACATTTCCTGTGGTGAGAATTGAATATTCTACCTCTTTGATTAGAACAATCTAGAGAACACAGTATTAATCATAAATGCCACAGGAAAAGTCTGTCACCTAAGAGGCGGGATTGCAATTTTGACATGATGACCTCATCAATGTGCTGCAGAGAGAATATTTCTGTTAAAAATAGGATAAAGTGCAGAGGAGGCTGTGCCAAAAGTTAAGTGTATTCCCCAGAGTGGAAGTGGACAGAATACATTTGATATTCAAATGTTACTTAACTGTCACTAGAGCCACCCCCCCCCCACGCACACACATACATTTCTCCACAGTGAGCATTGAACCTCCTACCTATTTAGTTATACAATCTAGAAAATAAAATATGAATTGCGAGTGCCACAGGAGAAGCCTGACTTTAGTAATTTGAAAATGCACAGATGGTCTTTGCATAACTTCACTGTTTGAAACATCTGTTACTGTGCATTACAGGTTTTGGAACAAATGCTGGTGTGTGGACAGGCCAACATAAAAGCACTGTGCTTGTCCCATGTAATAACATAGTTATCTGCTAAGATTTATATACTGTCATTCATGTATGTTGTATTATTGTGAGGGACATATGACTGTTATACAGTATGTGATCTCAATGATAATCACAATTGTAAATCAGTGGGTTATCAATCAAGCATTCTTGATAAGTTAATTCTGTGATGACTGCATGGAAATAGTAAACAATTACTGTTATGGTCACTTGTTTGCTTGCAAAATGTGCATTGACAATGGAAACAGACACTTCCTAAATTGACAGTGCACTTCAGGATAACAGTGTTGGATTATGTGTGAAAAGGTTACCCTCTACTGTAATACAGTTGCAAGTGTAACCATTGAAGTACAGACATCTATTAGACTGGCTTAACTGAGTCAGCATCATTCTGAAATCCAGATACCTTGTTTTTAAAATTCAAGAAAGACATACAGAAGTTGTACAACTTAAACAAATAATTATGCGTCGTAAACAGTGTTCATTCTCTACCTGAAGTGCAATAGTAGCAAGCTCACTTGTGTTGCTGATGGTAAAGTATTAGCACATGCATAATCGTAAACTGAGACGTTGAATGTGGAATTGGAGTTAACAGTAGTGTATGGTACTGTGACTTTCACACAGCTTAGCAGTATACACACACAACCATGTCTGAATCTGATGGAATGCCCAACAGGTATGTCTTATAGTCATGTTTCAGGTGTCATGATTTGAACATTTATTTTATTTATCTATTTTATTTTATTTGGTTTTGTTTTACATTTGTTGACTGTGAAAGTCCATCTGAGCATAATAGTCCCTTTTCAGTGGTTGCCCAGGGAGAAAATCCCCACATGACAATATACATATTAAACATAATTACAAAATTATGTAAATTACAATTATAAAGAGTGCATGATAATAAAGTGTGCATGTTATGCAACAATCACAGAGAAGAAAAAGAAAATGGATATATTATGTAGGTACCTTAAAGAACATTATACATATCAGGAATTTGTACATAGTATATAACTTTGCTTCACTAAAGTGTGAATACAAAAATAAGGAATTTATGCCTGAGTTAGGCACTAATCAGGTAATATACTGACAGTTGAAAAGCAAAGCAGGTGTCTTCTGTATTTAGTAGTTATTAGACAGATTTTTTTTCTCTATGTATAAGCAATGTTTTATTTTATGTGTTCTTTCCAAGTAAAATTTTCACACAGTATTTCATTAGTTTCTTTCTAAGTAAGAGGGTTTTTTGCAGGTCAGTATGCTTGTGTTGCCGTGCATATACCATTAACAGACAATGACTTATCCAAGATTGTCTTAGGTGTTGTTTGAGCTGTGACTTAAAAGATTATGGTTCTTTAATTTGCTTAACAAGAGGAGGTATTTGGTTCCAAATCATGGAGACATAGTTAGAGTAGAGTGCACCTCCAGCTGTATTTTGAGGTTTACTGATGTATAATAATGATTTATCCATGGATCTTAGTATTCTTGTTATATTATAGGGCTGGATTAAACATTTGATGGGGTGGGTAATTGTTTGGTTTATATATTAAATTATGAATGATTAGAAGCTGGGATTGGCGCAACATGTTGGATAGCTCTACCCAGCTAAGGATTTTGAAGGCATGACAGTGATGAGTGTGGTAAGAAGAGTTTGTGTCAAATTTTGTGATTTCATTGCAACACCACAGGTTTTTTTCTGGAGTACTGATAGATTTGTGAAGATGTCATAAATATAATAAGGTGTGTGGTAAATAAATTGTTGCAATTGTTACCCTGGCTTTATATGTGAGATATGGCTTTGCTCTGTACAACAGACCTAGCTTTTGGTGTGTCTTTTTAATTACTGTTTTGATTTCAAACTGTCATCTATGCAGACACTCAAGAAATTAGTGTGGGGGACCACCTCTATCTTGACATTGTTAGAGGAAATAATATTACTGTGTTCTTTGTTTTGAGAGTAGGGCTAAGGAGTAAAGAGAAGATGTTTGGTTTTGTTGGAATTTAATACAAGGTGAGGATTATCTATCCAGGTTTCTGTGGATGAGAAGGCTGCTTGGGAAAATCGTAATTTGCTCAGAGTAGCGTCAGAGCAAATCAAAGATGACTCATCTGTATGCTGTATTAGTATAGCATGTTTGGCTGCAGTGTGGAGATAATTTATAAATACATTAAATAGCAGTGGTCCTAGTATGGATCCCTGTGGAACTCCAACCTTAACTGGCAGTAAAGAGGACTACTTAGCTTGTCATTTCACAGCTTGGAAACTGTTAGGTAGATAACTGTTAAACATGAAGAAGGAGGAAAGTGAAAGGCTGAGAGAAGAAAGTTTTTGCAGAAAAAGATGATTTGAGACAGAAACAAAATCTTTAGATAGGTCTAGAAATAGAGAAAAGACCAAGATTCCAGAGTTCCTGTTTGTATCGATGATATTAGTAAATTGCAATAGTGCTGTGGTGGTGCTGTGCTTTAGTCAAAACCCACACTGTGTAGTTGAGGGAAGGTCATTAGTAATGAGATAGTCTAGTAGTTGTTTTTGGACACACTTCTCAATAATCTTGGATATGTGAGGTAATATTGCAATAGGCCTAAAGTTGACTAGTTCACTGGATAAGCCACCATTATGCAGAGGTACTATATAGGCCTTTTTCCAAATGGTGAGAGCATGAAATTCAGTGATGGATCTGTTTATTAAAAGGGTTAAGAGGTGAAGAATAGCATCCAGTGCTAGTTTTAAATATTCATGTGGCAGGCTTTCTGCAGCTAAGAAGGTGTTATTTTAGCTTGAGAAGTCATTTGTTTAATAGTGCAGTAGGCACAGGTTTAAGTGAGAAATTTTCTTGGTAAGAGTTGGACTCTGACTAAGTGGTAGTATCAGAGGTGATGTTATTTTTTAGTATGTTAAGAGATGCATTGTATAAAGTGATTGTTGAATTTCTCAGCAAATTCTGCTGGAGTATCATTAGGGGCTCTGTTTTTCAGCCTGGATGTGGCAGGTTTGATACTGCCCAAAAAAGTCTAGGACTGTTTTATGGTTTCTTGGTGTGTGTAATAGTGTTGTTTTTTTGTCTACTCTTATACTATGTTTTGTTTTATTTCTTAGATGCTTGAAATGTAGGTTTTCATGGGCTTTTGTAATTTACAGAACTTTACGGGTTTTGTCCCTCTGCTTCATTAAGACTCTAGTGTTATGGGACAGCCATGAAGCTGTGTCTAATTTGAATATATATTTTTCATTTAGGAAAGTGAGGAAGGTTTTGTTGAAATATAGGACTGGTTCCTCGAGTGGCAGTGTTTTTAGGTCTGACCAGTTGTGAGTCATGAGGTATGAGTAAATTGTTCTGTGTTAAATTTGGTTAAGTTATGTGCAAATTTAAATTGATGATTTTTTTTGGGGGAGTTAGTAGAGGCCTAATTGACAGATGTGGGCAGATGATCACTATGAGTGTTAGGTAGGGTACCAGTCTTCAATATATTATTGGGGTGTGATTAGTATCCAATCTAATATTGATGCTCTATTTGTGGATTTGTTGTATATAGTTGGGGTGTCTGTAAGTTGTTTAAATCCATGAAGATTTATGCTGACTGTTGGGATGTCAGAGTTAACTTGGAGCCAGTCGATATTAAATTCTCCCAAAAATATATTTTATTGGGGGTATGCTACTGGATGCCCAGGATAGAATGTCTTTAAGTGTTGAGATGTTATTCCCGGGAGATATGTGTACTGCAAACATGCACAGACTTTTGTTGGGGTTAAGTTTTAGGAAGGAGATTAGAACTTTTGCTTTTTTGAATTGGGGGTGGTTGTGATGATAAGGTGAGATGTCTAGATGGCTGGAATAAAGAATGGCTACTCCACCTGTTTTTTTGTTAGAACAATCTACTCTAAGTATCCTATATCCTGGTAGAATTAGTTTGTTGTATTTAATGCAGGAATTTAACCATGTTCCTGTAGCAACTGTTATATATGTGGTTTGGTGGGATATAAAAGAGTATAAATGGGGTAGTTTATTTAACATGTTTGTAAGGTTGATGTTTATGATTTTTAGCACTTTGATTTGTGGGTTTGCTTTGTAATATTGGAGTGGTGGGAGTACAGGGGGATTTGGTTATTTATTTATTTTTTGTAGTTGGACCAAGGTTAGATGCATGTCTCTAAAGTGCTTTAGTAAGGAGTGGAGGCAGGATCTGGGACATGATTTTTATTTATTTTTTTTTTATTTGGAGCTTTTCTTTTGTTACTGATGATGAATACAATCTTTTTGGATTTAATATTGCGTACTTAAAGAGATGTAGAGTAGAAGTGTTGGGAAAGTTTATTGGCTATAGTGCTCGTTTGTATGGGGGATTTTGTACTGTGGGTAGTTGATGTAGGGCTAAAAGGATGGATAGTGTGAAGTGGGTAGTTGCAGTGAGTTAACTGAGCTTGAAGGAGGATGAAGACTGTCAGGGTTAAGTATTGCAGCATGTTGGATAGAGTGTTATCTGATAATATTAAGAGATAGTATAGGATAGTGAGAAATGTACTAGCAAAGTTTTGTAAGTGGAAGCCTTTAACAGTAAGTACTTAGGTTTAGTATTTGTAGTACAGTTCTATAGGGGTGGTGATTGTAATAGAATATGATAACTCAGCAAGCTGTGTACAGGATAATAATCTGTGTGTTATTTTATAAAGGGGAGAAGGAAGTGATGTTGCTTTATGCCTAAAGTAGAATTTTGTAAAGTAAAAAGAAGTGATGGTTGTATTACAATAGTGTTTTTGTTTTGTGGCTAGTGTAGAAGTTTGTAATGTGAGAGGAAGTGATGTAATTATATGTGCAGTTGAATTACAATGGACTGTGGAAAGAAGTTGTTGATATGTACTGGGAGAGGTTAATTGGTGATGTTATGTATGACTGGTAGTAAACAGATATAAATGTAGATGTATTGGGGACTGTTGGAATTGGGGATAGGGTAGAGGAGTAGAGTGAAGCTGAGTGGAGCTATGATGAATGGAGCAGGTTTCGCCAGCAGCATGCTGTAGGAACTGAGGGTATGAAAAATAAAGCAGTGAAACATCACAGAAATGCAGGGAATCTAACATAGATACAATTCTAAAAGTGCAGACAGACATAATATATATGTATTGATGCATTGCTGGCTCATTGAGGGAGGTATGAATGAAATGAAATTTGAGAACTAGCTGAAGAGAGAGAAAAAGATGGAAGATAGATGCCTGAGAAGAGATAGAGAGAAAGAATGATATGTTATCTGCTAGTGGATGGGATATTAGGTAGGGTACAGGTGAAAAATAGCATTTGAAAAAAAAAAGCTCTGTTTGTTGGATTAAGGGATGGGTAGATGTGCTTTAGAGGCAAGATGTTAGAGTTAGAGAGGGAAGCTAGGGTGTGCAGTCCTTTAGGAGTCCACATATCTGCTTATAGGCAAACTAATAGCCCTTTATATTATTGTGCTAGTTTCTTTGCAGACTATGTTAGGTTGTTACCCAGTTGTTTAGCACTTGTAATTATGCAGGAATACAAACAAACTCTGATAGATTCTTCTTGTCTTCTTGTAAAGTAAAAGGGGATGATCTCTTGTAGGTAAGCGGCTGCTTTTGTATACAATTCATGGCAGCTATGGTGTAATTATGTCCCAAGGAATGGTTATGGAGGACAAGGGGCTGCTTAAACTTAGACAATGAAAAGAGGCTGGATTATTTATTTTGATTGGATAAATACCAGCATTCAAGTACTTCCTGACACTATTTTCAATCTTTTATGCCTCTAAAATCTCCCATGGCAGATAGACAAAAATGCAAGCTGTTGTTTTCATGATAATGGCAGCATGCAGAGAACAGAGACTATTATATGTATGAAATATCAACTAACTTAAAATTATTACTTGGAAATAACCTGATACAACATTAAACAGTGCATAAAATGGATTATAGCAGTATTATAATATTTCTATTGAGTGCAATAGAGCAATAGGAGAGAAAGAGATACAATGCAGCCTTATAATTTACATTAAAAACTCTGGTTAAAAACAGGCTTTATAATCCACTTTATAACACTAATTTAATAAAAAATAAATAAATAAATAAACAAACAAATAAATAAATAAATAAGGTCATGAGCAGCTCAAAAGATTTCTGCAGTCTAACTAATATGTACAACTGCTGAAATACTGCATTAATACTGGGTATATCTTATTGTTAACTTTTTAATTTAATATAAAGGAATGTCTAAGTCATTTACAATACAGTCAGTGTATGATGCTGCAGACAGAGTGTAGATTGCCTTATGGCCACTTTTATTATGCCATATGATAAAAGTAAGCTATTATGTTGCAACCCAATATATTAATTTTAAATACAACTGTGAAGCTAGCAACTGAATTATCATCAGTACTTTCAGTTGATTAGAAACAAGTAGCAAGTCATTTCTTATGCACTTTTTGGGTACTGCAATAAAGAATGTCTTGGTAATTGTGCTTTTAGCTGTTATACACCATTAGCTAACTATTTATTCCACAAGCATAATTAAATTCATGTTATACAGATAGCAAACCATTTACTTCAAAAGCATATTCTGCATATCATGTTGCTACAAGTGAGTGTTAGACTCTGTGTAGCTTGCTTCAATGTGCTTAGGACAAAAACATTTTTCCACTGTTTGTAATCACCTATAACACCAAATACATGGACCTTTCCTTACTAAACAGCATGGAAATCATATACAGATACAAATACAAATTATAGTTGCAGTTTCTCAGTTTTATATGTATGCTACAGGTGTGTTATGAAACACACGAGGGACCAACATGTTATTGTTGGTGGCAACATGGCTTATGGAAACAGTTTTAAATCAATGAGGTTTGTTTAATGACACAGGAGTGTGAAGAGGCAGATGGGTGGTGTCAGGACTACACATACTGATATATTAAGAGATTAGTTTATGGTTCATTTCTGCACATATTTGTGTTATGTAACTGTTTGCTTTGTCATCATAATTATTAAGACAAAATCTGCACAAGACAGACTTCACAATAGGGAGGAACAGCTTAATGGTATGTTAAAAAATGTGCAGCCAGCAGTTACACCCACAGATGTCATAACAGACATTCAGAAACAATTTAGCATACATCTGGATTTGAACCTTGAAAGTATTCCAAGACAAACGTACAGATGTGAGTGTTATCTAACCACACCACATAGGGACCCCTACTTCACAAAGTTCAAATATGACAACAGACTGAAGGAAAGCAGAATGTACATATTATTTATCTTTACCCTCATGAAAACTGTATGGTGTACATTCAACTCTTCAGCTTGTTCAGCTGATGATTAGCTTGGCTAAGCATAGCTACACACAATAGCATGAAGGGCACCAGAGTAATGCAGCCAAAGACACATACTCACAACATTTTGTCATAAGTTATGTACTTCCATTTAGCCTTTGTTACAGTCAGTGTGTGTTGCCAGATGTGCAAATTCAAGGGAGAAAGACTAATGACACAGAAGGGATAAGATACATAGATAGGAGGAGAGGAAGGCAGGGACCAAGTAGCTTCTGACAGAAATAGGATAATGCTGTCTCATTACAATATGTAGGCAACAGCTACATGTAAATAGTGCACTGAAAAGTTATGAATACTTAGCTAATGTCTACATTAGAACCCTTGAAAGTATGCATAACTCTGTCTAAAGATCTGAGCGTTATCTCATCATACCACAATATCACAAAGGTGCTACTACTTTTCACATTTTAAATCACACAATTGAATGAGAGTTATAACTGAAACAGAAAGATTGAACAGTGGCAGAGAGATTGAAAGATTGAGAGATGGAGAAATAGCAACAGTCTTTTTTCTGGGACATGTAGGACCATCTGTATGCCAAGTTACTCTTATTTATTGACTATTAATATGTTGTGCTTTGTAAAGAAGGAGTAGGAGAGTAGAACTAACATAAAGACAAGAGCAGGATAAGGGTGGTTTAATAAGTCTCCCTGTTGGGATGGAATGTTTTTCAAATGCATTTTTGCTGCACTATTGAAATGGTACTGCATGTTAATGAAATGGAAATGGAAATAAAATAGACATTTGCAGTGAAATAATAATGTGGCATAAAGCTGTAATGGAATCTATGACAATATGTAAAAACAGTCTGCAGACACATAGGAGCTTCTAGTTCATTAAATCCAACAGACTAAGAACTGTTACATTAACTGCTTCAGAGTGGTGCCTTTAATCTGCATTTACAGTGTATTCCCATAGTGCAGTCCTTTTAAGCACATTTGTGTGAACATAACCAGACTACTGTGACTTAAATTAAAATGTTCATCATTTGCCTTAGGAAGTTAAATAGTATTCACAGTCACTCAGCATTGGTGCATGATACCAACCTCTGTACAAATGCTGAGGACAAAAAGTGAAGGCTTTTTGATGGGTCATTTCTGGTCATGCTGTGTGTGATTCTATTTTTTGACCAGATTAAACATTTGAAAAAGGGGTTGATAGGATAGTGGTGAAACTGGGGTGGCAAATGGAGAGTAGGAAAGAGGGGAAAGAATACAATAATTTTCAGGAGGAGGGTGGAATAGCACCATATTTATCCATTTCTTCTGAACATAACTATAGCATTATACACACAATTTCATGATTTCGGAGACTCACCATGCCAGGGATGGGTGTTACCAACAGAATAATTTTGTATAGTCAATTAGATCAGATCAAGTGTGCCAAGATGATACATAGGCAAAATGGAGAGCTATGCATATGGTGCAATTTTTTTGTGGGACAGGTGTCCAGTTTCTTTTCTTTTTTTGTGGGGAGAGAAAAGAATGTTAGGGAAGGTACTTAGGGAAAAAACTCTGAGGTAGGTAGGTAGATAGGTAAGTAGAGTAGGATAAGTAGCAGATGCAGACATACAGGGTATACAAGACAGGGATGGGGATGGACACAAAAGGTTTGGAGAAAACATGACTGGGGATAGGTAGGTGACCTCAGAGGCACATCCAGCATGAAAGCAGTGAAAATCTAGTCATCACCACCAGAACTGTTATCACTGTCTCCTGTGTCAGCTGCCTGGATCAGTGTCTTACATGACATTGTTTTGGCAATATGATGTCGGACCTTTTCAACCGTATTGATTCTGACACCAAGGACCCTTTCCATAATGCCCTCCACCAGCCCTGTCAGCTCCTGATGGGTGAAAAAATACCAACTTCACTACTGCTGCTCCTGGAGGGTGCTACTACACCAGCAGCCACAGCATAGATACCTGATGCAGGTGGAGCAGGAGTTATAGAGACAAAAATGGCCAGTTGTGACCCACATGTGGTGGGTTGTCTGTGTTGCCTGCAGTGATGCTACCAGAGCCACCTGTGGAGATCTGGAGGACCGAGCCCCAGGGGTTGGTCTACCTCCCTTTGATGAAGGTCATCTTGTTTTCAGCAGCAATGTATTTTATATATATATATATATATATATATATATATATATATATATGAAAAATTAGTGATAGGTTGGGGTACACAAAAAAAAAAAAGAATTAGATCAATGGCATGTCACATTACTCCATTATTTGAATACATACGACAATGTGAGAAATACATAAGTACAACTTGGCCACATTCATATATGACAGAAAGGCATTAATGTGTGATAAAAATCAGTCACTTAATCACAATGGCATGGCTAGCAGAATAATATATTTCACTGTGACATATCAGATATCTAACGGAAAATAACTGCATTTGCAAATATTGAGTTACTGATTTCATTCAATATTAAAATTGAAATGTGAGTATTGAACCCACACACAGTTAATCTGATGTACTCATTACTTAATGGAAAAATCAAAAGCCTTGGGAGCAGATATGTAGGCTTGATATTAGTTAAGGTATGATTGTTGAAGCTGATATAAGGTGATGGAATGAAAATACTTCTGTGCCTTGCATTTAAACCTGATACATATGTACCCTGTGCCTCGTTGAAGTGAGTTAGCCTCTTCTGATGCACCTCATGATCTTTTATCTCTGCTGCTGCTATACAGTAGAGAAAAGAAAAAAAAATTGAAAGCATCATGAATAACTGATTTGGCTGGATAATTAATGCCATATCATAGGCAAGTGATGGATACGTATGCTTTCACAACTGAGAGGTATATGCAGTCTTAAATTCATCCTCCCATCAGATCAGGAGGTCCCTGTTGTGCCTCTTCATATTGCTGTAGTGATGACAACATTGGTTCCCAGCATGTGGAATGCAGCTGCATGGGAGACAGACTTGACTAAGCTATTCCAGGCTTCAGACCTATATTGAGACTGGGTATATTCCCCCTGCAGTAGCCTCTGGCCATAATATTTCATTTTGCAGTTTGATTACTGGGGAAGTCCACTGGTCCCAGATAACCTGTTTTTAGTGGAGGCCCAGGAGAGAAAAGCTCCATGAACCAGATTACAGTAAAGATAGCAGTCAGTAAAAATAAAAGTACAAGTACAAATACACAACTGCAACTATAGAACGACCAATGAGTCACGGAACAAAAACTGGAGCAGGAATGAATTTCCATTTTACAAATTTCCTATAAATTTCCTATAAGAATGTCCATTATTTTACATGAGTATATAGTATTATTAATAAGTCAACTGATTTTTAATGGACATTCTTATAGGAAATTTGTAAATTATATATAATGAATCTCAAACAGGACTTTTGTACTACATTAGAGGAATGTGGTAATGAATTTTATAATGTATTTTATAATGTATTATTATAATGTATTATAATGTATTATTACAATGTATTTTAGTGTTTGTTTGGTTATGTTACATATTGTGATATAGGAGGATGTTTCTTTAAGTGACTGATAATTTTTGGCACCAAAGTTGCTATTTAAACTATGGGTATTTCTAAAATACCGGTTCTGATGAAGTCTGTATATAACAGATGAAAGCGCTTAACCAGTGAAGTTGTCCATATTGTTTTACTCAATAAAAGAGTTTTACTGTTCGTACTGTTCGAGCTGTGCTTAAGTCCTTCATTCCTGCTCCAGTTTTTGTTACAAGTACAAATACATATCGAATAATACAAAGCATGAGCAATATTGCCCATAGTGGAAAAATATCACGCAGATACATTTTAACAAATTCACACAGTTAAAGTCAAAAGTTGAAAGCTATTTACAATATTTACAGAATGTAAGAGATCATATGGGAATTAGATATAGAAGGTTATAGCCAGCAATAAGGTGCTTAGGAACTCAGGAGGATACCCTCCTAGGGGCTTTTGTTAAAGAATTCTAGGTAGGGAGAATGCAGTTACATTTCCATTTGGAGGAGAGGTAGGTGTAAAGCTGAGTTTTGAAGTTGTTTGTGTTTGATATTGTCCTTAGTGTGGAAGGGAGTTCCATTTCTTACCTAAGGAGAAGAAGAGGAGAAGTTGTCCAGCAGGACGTTTAAGTTTATGGACAGTCATTAAGTTTTTGTGTTCAGATCACAGAGTTCTATTTCAGATGTATGGGAGAAGGATGTTAGTTAGTCAGGGATATTTGGTTGGATTAAATATCAATCTATGTGCTGTAGTGAGCTGGAGGAAGTCCAGGTAATTTGTGAATTCTAACCAGTTGAGGGATTGTAGGGTAACACCGTGATGAGTGGAATGTTTGGCTTTGGTGGCAAATTTAGAAGTTTTGTTATAACAGCTTTCAAGTTTGGAAGTGATAGAAGAGGATAGGTTACTCAGTAGTAGGGCGCAGTACAGAAGGGAGGGAAGGAGGTAAGAGGAGGACAGAGAATGCCTGCTAGAAGTAGAGGGGAAGTGGCTGTTCCTGTATAGCATACCTAGTTTTTGGTGGGTTTTCTTTATATTTTGATGAATATGGATGTCGAACTTGAGGTGGTCATCCATAGTTACACCTAGTAGATTGGCAAAGGGAGCAACTTAAATTGGAGAGTTGCTTTGGCTAAGGACTTGGAAGGATTTTTTATGAAAAGAGAAAGATTTTGAGGGTGTAAATAGTAGTATTTTAGATTTGCTAGCATTGAGAGAAAGGTGATTTTGGCACATCCAGATCTCAGTAGTTGAGAATCCAACATGAGTTTTAGATTGGAGTACAGGGAGGTTAGAGGCAGAACAGACAAATGTAGAGTCATCTGCATATTGGATGACTTTGGAATTAGGAATAGCGAGTGAAAGTTATTGATAAAGATATTAAACAGCATTGGTCCAATGATAGACTCTTGTGGTACTCCATTAGGGGTGGGTAAGAAAGGTGAGGTGCCTTTCTTCCATTCCATAGCCTGGGATCTATCTTACAGATAGATTGAGAACCAGGAAGGAGTGTTTTGGGAGACATTTAGGTTTGACAGGTGACTTAGAAGGTGCTTATGGAAAGAGTATTGAATGCTTTAGAGAGATCCAGGAGTACTGTGGATACTAAGTTCCCAGAATTTCAGGCTTGATTGACAGTTTTTATGAGTAAGAGTAAAGCTATTATGGTGTTATGTCCTGGTCAGAAGCCAAGTTGGGTAGGGGGTTAAAAGTTGGTATTTAGTCAGGAAAAGGCATAAGTTGGAGGTGGATGAATTTTTCTAGGATTTTAGAGATTTTAGAGATTGGAGAGAGAAGAGCTACAGGGTGGAAGTTTGAAATGTTAGTGTTTTTGCCTCCATGATGGAGAGGAAGAATAAAGGTGGAACGCCAGAGTTTAGGGACATATGATTCCTTTATGGATCTGTTAATTAGGATACTAATTGGGAGAGCAATACCATCGACAGCAGACTTGAGAAACAAAGAGGGGATGTTGTCAGGTAGATTGGAGCAAGGATTAAGTTTGGATAGAAGTCTTTTTAAGTAGTTAGTGGAGACAGGTTTAAGCTCAAACATAGGAGGGAAATTATTTGGGGACTTAGATGAGGTGTAATGTAGGAGAGATGGGTCATTATTGAGAAAAGTTTTTGTTAGGTCAGATATTGTCTATAAAGAAATAGTTGAATAATGAGGCTATTTCAAGGTCATATTTACTTGGGTCTGGACAGGGGTAATTTTTGGAGCCTGGGTTGAGGACTGAGTTTATGGAGTTCCAAAAAAGCCTAGAGTTTTGCGGATGGTTGGACTGGAGCTTAGTGTAGTAAGATTTTTTTGTCTTTGAAGATTTGTTTTTTTGCAAAGTTACTGAGCTGTGTATACTGGAGAAGGGTTTCAGGAAGTTTATTCTTTTGGTAAAGCTTTCAGGCTTTGTCTCTTTGAAGCATAATTTGCTTTGTTTGTTTGGTTTGCCAATGGGCCGTTATAGTTTTTATTCCTTTTTTCCTTGGTGGAACTAGGGAATTTAAAGCATCTAGGAAAGTAGAATTAAAGTGGTCTATGGCTTTATCAAGTGGAAGGGTTTTTAGAATGTTCCAATTCATTTGTTTGAGATAGTTAAAGAAGGTTTTGGGATCAAATTTACTAAGGTTGTGGGTCTGAATATATTGATGTTGGTGTGGATGGGAGGTGGTTGCATGGTAAATGAAAGCTGAGAGGTGGTCACTAATAGAGTCAGGGATGGTGCCAGAGTTGGTAATTTTGGATGGGTGACTAAGATCCAGTCAAGAGAGGATCCTGAGGGATTTGTTTTATTGGGTCTGGTGATGATGTGGGTTACTTCAGTAAAGTTAAAAAGGTTAATGGACAGGGAGTGTATGGGACTGTTGATTTTATTCCAGTCGATGTTTACATTGCCTAGTATGTAAGTTTCAAGGTTAATTTCAGCTGAAGCCCATTGGAGTATGTCTCCAAGGGTTGAAATGTTATTTCTGGGTGGGATATAAAGGGTGATGATACAGAGGCTTTTGTGATTATTAATTTTTAATAGACTGACTGTTAGTTCTGCATTGGCAAATTTAGGAATGGAGTTTGGTGAATTAAGGTAAGTAGACTTGGAATAGATTAATGCAACACCTCCACCTTTTTTCTTTGGGTGGTCACATCTAAGAGCATGAAATCTAGAGGGTAGGATTTCAGAGTCAGAGATGTGGGGTTGGAGCCAAGTTTTAGAGATGGCTGCAATGTCAGGTTGGTTATTACTTAGCCATGCTTGAAACTGATGTGCTTTGTTTTTGAGACCCTGGGCACTGAGTGTGAAAAAGTTAAGAGTATTGTAGGGGGATGAAAGGTTAGAGGAAGGGGAGGGTAATTGTTATTTGTGAGTGGGTTAGGTCTGGGGTTGGGGTGAATGTCTCCAGCTAAGATGAGGTTATTGAAGGAAGTTATTTTAGTGTGTTTTGCTTTGGATTTAGGGTATTCTGGATGGTCTAGTATTTGTTTAAGAGTAAGTGTCTTAGCAGTACTGAAAATAATTTTAGGATTAAAAATGTGCAGAGGGTTGAGCTGAAACAGAGAGGAGGAGATGGAAAATAAATGATTATTTGTGTGAGGGAGGAGATGGTTTTGTGTGGGAGTATAGTAAGGAGTAGAGAGTTGAAGCTGATTAGAGGTATAGGAGATGGCATGGTATAAAGTTGTTAGGGGTAGTCGGAGGGAGATGGAGGTTCGGAGTGTTAGGAACAGTAAGGAAAGCATGGTTAGAAAAAGGTAGTTTAATATGGGAGGATTTGTAGTTGGAGAAAAGAGTTGTGGGGTAAGAGGGGGCAGTGAAAGAGTGATGTATTTAATTAGTGATGTATTTAATTACCGTGGGTGAAAGGAGGAGGGGTAAAGAGGGGAAGGATTTGATTGGATGGTTGATGGGGTGAAAGGAGGGGGGTAAAGAGGGGAAGGCTTTGACTGGATGGTTGTCTTGAGTAGGTGGGTAGTGGTTGAAATAAAAGTAAGAGTAGTGGGATGGGTGATAATTGGGGGTAGGGTAGAGGAGCGGAGTGAGCCCACATGGCAAATGGAGCAGGTAGAGCCAAGGAGAAGGAAGAAAGCCAGTGAAAATCTATCAGTGAAGCTGAGAACTAGCTCAGAGGTAAAAAGGCACTGGCATAAGGCAATGTGTGTGTAAAATTAGAAGGATTCAGAGGGTTGACAGGGGATAGGAGCTGAAAACAGGCAGTTTAGTAGAATATAGTAAGTATTAATAGGGCTAAAACAGGGGAGTGGTAAATTAATAGAACAGTTACAGTGCCTTTGGATTGTATTAATAGATAGGTAGTGGTTGAACATTACCACCTGGTGGCCTGAGTAAGTACAATTGTAAGCTATGAGCACTCGGAGGAGGGGGAAAGAGCCTAGGAGATAAAATCCATGGTTGACTGCTAGCGAATGCATGAAGGGTTAATATACAACAGTGGTAGGTATAGGATATATATTTATTTTGCAATAGGGTACATGCACATTTAAAGTTAGTTCTTGGGAAGGCAGAGTGGTTACAGAAGCACTGCAGGATCCCCTTAGGATGAACTTTATAAAAATAGCAATAAGAATCACAAACAAAAACAATACTAGGTAGTACTTACATCCGAGCACACTACTGGGGATTTCTATGAAGCAAGGCAGAAAAGCTAAGTCAAAAGATGATGCCTTTCTACATCAGGTGTTTTGATACCTCTGTAATTAAACAGGAGTGGGAGGGAGGTGTCCAGGTTCAAGGTGGGGCAGGGGGTTAGACACAAAGTAATACAAGGTTGTGAGTCAGAAAAACTGGACTAGGCCAGCTGCTAAAAAGAAAACAGGAAAACCAATCTAATTCAATTCCAGGTCAGTGTGGTGCAGTATCTTCCTAATAACTACAAATCTTATGCTATTAATCTAATACAGTGTGATGAAAAGGACCACCACTTCTACAGGGAAAAACAATTGAAGTATGGGCTGCAGGTACACAGGTAAACTTTTTCCGAGAGAAAGTATTTTAAGCAATTGACCTAGGAGTACAATAGTAAGAGAAAACATGGGTGGGGGCAATTGTGTGCACATGTATAGTAAAAGGGGAAAGAGTCTTCAGTTTATAGGACAGATTAAATACAAATCTAACATACACTAGTGTAGCTGAAAGCACTTTAGTGTTCCAATGATGCAGGGTCTCACAGTGCAGGGCAGTGAGACAGCCTTGGGTTGATTGGAGGTTGGCCAAGACACAGGTTGAAATGTTTGCTGAAGGGACTTGAAGTAAAAAGGAAAAGGAGGTAAATATTAGGTCTGAAGTTTTAAAACACTCTGATTACCAAGTAACAAAGAAAAAGGATGCAGGGGAGGAACAGCATACCTTGTAAGAAACAGCACAATTATATGAGCAACACAAAATGCAAGGATATCAGAGAAAAAAGCAACAATAAAAAAGCAAAATGGTAACTGCAGTTGATACCAAGCTATTATAACATACACTACACTATTATGTATTGTTATAAAGGTTATGAAGAGAAGATAGTAACTACTAAGATGCTACACACAATTTAGCATTCTCCAATAAAAATCAGGAATAACAGTGGTATGCTACAGAAACAAGTAACTACTAAGATGCTACACATAGTTTAGAATTCTCCAACTAACAGTCAGAAATAACAATGATGTTATGCAGATACACAAAGTCAGTTGTGTCACTTGGAGGTTACAATAACTTCTACTCTAATTGCCAAACAAGTTACTGATCTAAAAGTACACATAGCAGGTGACAATATTCACATTAGTGAATAAAGCAGCATTTTACCTGTTATTTAAAGTCACAATATGCTATAAATACAATTCTATACTTGCATAACTAAAACACTCATATGCAGGACAAATAGAGTAAAGGAAAAAAAACAAAAATGCTCTTGAAATGCAAGCCCAGAAAAGGAGTGGTCAAATAGAGCTGTTACCAGGTAACAATATGCATGACAAAAAATACATGCCATGTGTGAAACTTCACAAAATAGCAATAAAAATCACAAATAAAAACAATACCAGGTAGTACTTACATGCGAGCACACTCCTGGGGATTCCTGTGAAACAAGGCAGAAAAGCTAAGTCAAAAGATGGTGCCTTTCTACATCAGTTTTTTTTGATACCTCTGTAATTAAGCAGGAGTAGGAGGGAGTTGTGCAGGTTCAAGGTGGAGGAGGGGGGTAGACACAAAGTAATACAAGGTTGTGAGTCAGAAAAACTTTACTAGGCCAGCTGCTAAAAAGAAAACAGGAAAACCAAGCTAAGTCAATTCCAGGTTAGTGTAGTGCAGTATCTTCCTTATAACTACAAATCTTATGCTACTAATCTAGTACAGTGTGGTGAAAAGGACCACCACTTCTACAGGGAAAAACAACTGAAGTATGGACTGCATGTGCACAGGTAAACTTTTTCCAAAAGAAAGTAGTTTTAAGTAATTGACCTAGGAGTACAATAGGAAGAGAAAAATGTGAGGGGGCAGTAGTGTGCATGCATACAGTGAAAGAGGAAAGAGTAGTCACTTTAGAAGACAGATTAAATACAACTCTAACATACACAAGTGTAGCTAAAAGCACTTTAGTGTTCCACCGATGCAGGGTCTCACAGTGCAGGGCAACGAGACAGCATTGGGTTGATTAGAGGTTGGCCAAGACACAGGATGACACTTTTGCTGAGGGGAACTAGCGTAGCTGAAAGCACTTTAGTGTTCCACCAATGCAGGGTCTCACAGTGCAGGGCAACAAGACAGCCTTGGGTTGGTTGGAGGTTGGCCAAGACACAGGATAAAACTGTTGGTGAGGGCAACTAGTCTAGCTGAAAGCACGTTAGTATTCCACCGACATAGGGTTTCACATTGCCAGGCTACGAGACAGCCTTGGGTTGATTGGAGTTTGGTCAAGACACAGGATGAAACTTTTGCTGAGGGGAACTAGTGTATCTGAAGGCACTTTAGTGTTCCACTGATGCAGGGTCTTGCAGGGCAATGAGACAGCATTAGGTTGATTGGAGGTTGGCCAAGACACAGGATGAAACTTTTGCTGAGCGAAATGCGAGCACACTACTGGGGATTCCTATGAAGCAAGGCAGAAAAGCTAAGTTAAAAGATGGTGCCTTTCTACCTTCATGAGAAGTGCCACAAAGATTCTGGACTCCTCAACACCTCACTTTTGTTCTCTAAATGGAATGCCATCCCTATTATCACAAGCTATGTCTGCATCAGTCAAGCTAGAAATATGGGTCTGAACTGGCGTCTAGTTTAGATCTCACATGTAACAGCTTGTGCACAATGATACACAGCCTTACCAGTTGCATTTGTGCAACTGGATGCACACCAGTGCTTGCCAGATATATTGGCACTGAATACATCAAGAAGTACAGAATGTGTTAAAAATGGCAGTGAGTGAGTGAGTGAGTGAGTGAGTGAGTGAGTGAGTGAGTGAGTGAGTGAGTGAGTGAGTGAGTGAGAGGACTTGGTCAAGATGGCTAACTGAGAACAGCAACTGGTGAAAGCTTTGTGACTTAAAACTTATATCTAATAGAAAATGTAATCAAAAAATAAAATGAGGAGATACTTGTTAGCTAATTTCATTCATTAATAGAAAAATATTTATAGCTTCATGTTCTTTAAAAGCTATAATTATTCTGTCAGAATTTCAACTGCTTGCTTAAGAGAGAAGAGACTTCAACATGAGTCACTCAAGAAATGGTACTCAGGATTCTTGTAATAAAAAAAAGCCATCCAGTTAATACTATCTAGTATGCAGGATGATTACTAAAATAGATAAACTGGATACCAAACTAGAAATTTTCAGAAAAGAGGCCAAAAAAAGGATGGAACATTTTGAAATTCTTAAGAAAAATCAAGGTGCACAAATAAGCAGTATGGAAGAGACTTAGAATGATCATGAAGGAAGAATAACTGAAGGTGAGTCTAAAACTGAATTTCTTTTAAACCAAAATAAATGTTTCATAGAAAAACTCAGTGATTTAGACAATAGAGTGAGATAAAATAACATGAATACTGTGGTGGTGGTGCTGCGGTAGCGTTGTCACCTCACAGTAAGACTTCCTGTTCGATTCTCTGCTAAAGCGTCTTCTGTGTGGAGACATGCTTGAATGGGCGTACCTTCGTTGAAGGTTGTGCATCAGAGCTGGCAACACGGCACGTAAAAATCTACTGCCAATCATTAGCGGACCGAAGTTCCACTGTGGCGACCCCTAACCGGGAAAAGCCAGAAGACGCAACAACTGAGATAAAATAACATCAGATTTGATGGTATACCTGAAAAGTATGAGAGAGACAATATAATAAACATCTTAACTACATATAAAATTAAATCTACCTGAAACTTTACCTTTTGGAATTGAAAGAAAACAAGGATCCCTTAGAGCACTTTCTAAAAAGGAAAACTCACCACCACATTCAATTATAGTTAAGCTCATGTTTAGTTTAGAAAAGGATCAACTATTAAAAGCAGAATGGTTCACCCCACCTATTAAAATAGGTGAACTGGTAGTTAGATTTGACAATGATTATTCAAGTAAAGTAATAAGTAAAAGAAAATCATGTTTACCACTGATCAAGGAACTTAAATAGAACAAACAATCAAACAGATGCCCTATGCAGACCATCTCAAAAAACTACAGCTTTACTCCATTGCATATCACCTACTCAAGGGGTGATCTCTGCCTAATATACAAAGCTATGTCAAACCCAGAGCTGTTGGACATGCTCCACTTAAAGAAATCCCAATCCCTCCGAGCTACACGGTCTAGGGACCTAAACCTTGTCACCACAATAAATAGAACATGCTAGAGGGATAGATTCCTGTCCCAAAGACTTCCCATACTCTGGAACAGACTAACTATCTATGTCAAACAGAGCTCCCCATTAGCACTCTTCAAGAAAAATCTTGATGATTGGATGGGAAATGGGAAATTCAGCCCAGGGATCACTTCTGTGGCTCTGCTCGACAGGGGCACAAGAAAATAATTTTCTTGTGTGACGAAAGCCAGGGTACATTTTTTGGCTAGGCTTATATAGGCCCTAGGGTCAATAGCTTAGTACCTACTTATGAACCTATGAACCTAATAGTAAAGATACTTTGGTGTTTCCTGCAAAGATCAAAGTATTCCTTTCTGAAGAAACCAAAATATGTATCACACTGGAAGAGTCATCCACTTTTGTTAACAGCAGTACAATCCATAATAATACTGAATAAACTGAGTGGAATAGTATATCCCTTAAGAGACAGAGTGAGCTGAATTCTTGAAAACTGCTTCTAAAACTAAAAAGCCTCAAAACAAGTGACTTTTATTGTCTGATTGCAGTACTATTATTTTTGAAACAATAGATTTACCCTTTAAGTAAAAGGTCTGTACTGGAAGTTGAGCTTCACAACATATGTAAGTATGCATTTATATTTTAAGCTAAAACATTTTCATGATGAGGGATATAAAGGGGATAGTTTTAATGTTTTACTCTACTTACAGTGAAAGACTTAATGTATTTCATTTAATTAAACCTGTAAGTAAGTTTCTAAATGTTAAACAGTTATTTCTTTTAAGAGAATGCCATTATATTATAAGCAATAGAACTGGTAACTTTAAAGATATATGAATTAAAAATGTTATTTTATTTGTTCAACTTTGCTTAGTATGTGCATTGCTGGGTTAACTAAATGTCAGATCTAAGTAATATGCTAACTAGAAGTGTTAAAGTGCAGAAGATTCTGTTTTCTTTGTTCCTGTGTAACATATTTCTTTCACATGTCATTTATGAAACTACTGACATGCAGAAAGAAAGCTTGAGAACAAAAGAATATTCCATTTCTTCAGAATGCTGGGTTCTTCCCACCTTGAGCTTTCCTGAAGAAAACCTAGGTCAAATTTCATCACTGATGTCTGTGAAAAACAAAAGAACACTCTATTTTTTTCAAGTATATATGTGAGAAATATACTCAAAATAAAACTTCTTTTCTTAGAAGTAAAGAATTGGTAAGGTGAAATCTATAGTGGTGTTTAATACTGAGATGTTGTGACATATAATTTGCTTACTGTTTACATATTAATAGCTTAAGGTTTAGTTTAAACTCTAACTTTACGTATTAACTGTACATATTAATTGAAAGAGGTAGTTAGATATTTGTTACTGATTAGTACAGCTTAAAACAACTAACAAGAATGAGACACAAAGGAAAATAGCAGCTGATGTGTGCTGTGAGTTGTCATTTTCACATGCTCTAGTCAAATTCTGATGACAGCTTGTAAAGTTTAAATCAGAACAGCAGTTCACAATGGCTAAAAGCATGCAATCAAATTATATAAGCTGGGATTATTTTATATATAGTCAAGATTGCTTGCAATACTATAATTAATAAAAATAAACATCCTATGAATAATATGCATATGCACAAGAAATGCAATATCTACTATGCAAGATTAATAAAAGAACAGTAACAGTAAATTAAGAAATATGTACACATACTATAATCTTTAACAGACAGCAGATTCAGATAATTAAATAGCTCTTTGATGGAGATTTTAGAAATTCAAGATATATAGAAACAGGTTGACAGACGAGATCAGACAGGAGTCCCCATGGACTGTGATGTTTGCAGATAACATTGTGATCTGTAGTGAGAGTATGGAACAGGTGGAGGAGACCCTGGAGAGATGGAGATATGCTCTAGAGAGAAGAGGAATGAAGGTCAGGAGGACTAAGACAGAATATATGTGTGTGAATAAGAGGGAGGATAGAAGAATGGTGAGGATGCAAGGAGTAGAGGTGGCAAAGGTTGATGAGTTTAAATACTTGGGGTCAATAGTTCAGAGTAACGGTGAATGTGGAAGAGAGATGAAGAAGGGAGTACAGACAGGATGGAGTGGGTGGAGAAGAGTGTCAGGAGTGATTTGTGACAGATGAGTACCTGTAAGAGTGAAAGGGAAGGTCTGCAAGAGGGTAGTGAGACCAGCTATGTTATATGGGTTAGAGACAGTGGCATTGACAAAAAGGAAGGAGTTTGAGCTAGATGTGGCAGAGTTAAAGATGTTAAGATATGCACTGGGTGTGATGAGGGTGGACAGGATTAGGAATAAGTATATCAGAGGGTCAGCCCAGGTTGGAAGGTTTGGAGACAAAGCCAGAGAGGCAAGATTATGTTGGTTTGGACATGTACTGAGGAGGGATGCTGAGTATATTGGGAAAAAGATGCTAAGGATGAAGCTACCAGAAAAGAGGAAGGCCTAAGATAAGGTTTATGGATGTGTTGAGACAGGACATGCAGGTGGTTGGTGTGACAGAGCAAGATGCAGAGGACAGGAAGAAATGGAAACAGGTGATCCGCTGTGGTGACCCCTAACGGGAACAGCCGAAAGAAGATGATGACTGGTGGGAAAATAAGACAAAACTATATATTTAAATGAACTGCTTTTAAGAAATATGTATATTACATATACCTGCATATAACAGAAATGTGGCTGAACAAGATCTCAGATAATTTACTTATAAAATCATATCATATAAAGTATTTGAAATGATCTGAAAGCTGAAATTTAAAGCTTGGTCATGTGAACTTTGCAGCTTTTTACATGTATGTTATTAGATTCACTAAAACTACCTAAAATAACTCATTTCATAAGTCAATTTTGAAACTTGAGTGTTTTATTGCTGAATCAGTACATCCATTTTTATAGATATTAAAGCAGATGTTTCAATATTTTTGAATCCAGGAAGGGAGAATGGAATTTGAATTTAACACATTGCAATTTTGAATACAGTTTAGACTGCAAATGAAATAGCAAGACATTCTATTTGACCTTAATAATGTACATATTTTTAGAAGTAGTTTAATAAGCTAAAGGATTTTTAAATATTTGTTATTTTAATCATTGAGTGTTACTAGACCCTTGTATATTAAAAATTTAATTTAGAGGTTTTTGTTAGAGTTGTAAAATATGTGTATGTCTTTTGGCATGGTATATGTACATTGATTTCTCTTTTGTATTATAGTTTAGTATGATAAGATTACCTGTCACCTGTAAGTGTACAGATGTCTTTATTTCTTTAGGATCCACTCTGTTATACTTTTTTAGAGAACTAGTTATAACAATATTGAATGAGTGAATAATTTAGGAATATTTAATATGTAATTCATACTACTATGACATAAATAGGTATGTAATATACTAGTTGTTGGATTATTTAATATGTGTGATTAATAGAAAAGGACTTTAAAACTTTTATGTAGTCAAGGGGGAATATATAACCAAATCAATACACTTTTGGCTAGTTTTTTAATGAATTTTTAGGTGTTGGCAGGACAAGCGCTAGTATAGTAGTTTACTATTCAATAGGCAACCTAGGAACTTTGGTAGCCATTGTAGGTTGTGTTTTATTAGCAATATATACAGTTATAGTTGTTCATTTGCCTTTGTTTTTGTTATTTTTGAGATATAGTAGTTTAGACTGTAGAAAGGAAGAATTTAAAAAATTCTGGAATGCTAAGATATAATGCATTAGAGTCTTTTATATAATTAAAGTAATATGATGGATAAATGTGTCATATTATCTTTTAAAAGAAATCCTTTTAAATACACAGTATGGATAGATTTAATCTTTTATCTGTCAATGTAAATGGATTAAATGATGGCAACAAAAGGAAATCATTAATGAAATATCCAAAACTAAATAGAGGAGACAGTATATTCTTGCAAGAGACACAGCTGATAAGTAAAAATATATAATATTTAAATAACTTAGCTTATGAGATGTTATCATCTGCATCTTTTAACAAAAAGAAGAGATAAACTATTCTACTTTGGTGAAAATCCACTGTAATGCCTAAGGTAATGGAATTCATTAATAATCCCAAAGGAATGTATACATTTATAATAATTAAATATAATGGCAAACTCTATACACTAGCTAATTTTTACTAGATCCCTGGAATAGGTGCAAGACTAGCTAAAGAACACTTAGACTTACTACAAAGTCATTGGAAGAATAGTTTAATTGTATAGATTTTAATTGCATATCTAGAGTAGAAGATACTAGTGAACAGAAGAAAAATAAAATACTGGCATCAGCTAAAGCACTAAATGGATTAGTAATACTAATTCAGTTGCTCTACTAGTAAAAACAGAAGATAAGTCATTGTTCTTCACTCATCATACTTATATGCATAGGGCACAAACTAGAATTGATTATTTTAAAACTATTTCTTGTCCTTTATCTGATCATAATGAACTACATATTAATATAGTAATGGATATATGGACATTGCAGAGTATGTATAGAATCCCAGTATATATGATGATATTAAAAGAGTTTAAGAGTTAACTTAAGGAACACATCAGTAATGTTTTTTCTTTGAATGATAATGATCAAGTTAGCAAAGACATAATGTGGGACTCCTTAAAATGCATTTTAAAGATAGAATGGGAAGATGGGCTAGTAATAAAATGAAAGAGTGGGATAAACAGTTAGAAATAAAAGATGAAATATACAAAGCAAGGTTTAAACAACAAACAAAGAAATTAGATAATACTGAAGTCATTAAAAAATGTATGACAAAATATCAGTCACTTTTAAAGTATAAAGAGAAGATATTTTTAGAAAAAACATTGCATAGTTATGCCATGACTTTAAAAATATCTACATAGATTAGCTAATAGAAGTAAGATGTTAAGCAAGACATATATTAATAATATATGAAACCCTCACTCTAATAAGCTTAATTCATATATAGAGGAAATGCTTAACATTTTTTTTTAAAAATCCATGAGGATCTGAATAAAGATAAGACTATTAATCTAGATGATTACAAAATTGACAATTATTTAAAGAAACAATTACTAATAAACATAATGGCAAACAAATATCTCTGTTGAATAAGCCTATTAACCTGATAGGACTTAAAGAAGCTTTAAAAAATATAAAAATTGTAAATCTTCAGAGTTAGATGGTTTAAGGATGGTATTATATAGTCTGTTTCCATTAGATATTTTAGAATTACTGAGTGATGTCTTCTGGATAATTCAGAGTGACAAAATAATTCCTCTCTCATGGAAATTTTCTGTAATTTCACTTAAAGGATGAGAAGTTAGTCTCCTCATATAGACCTATTTCATTATTAAATGTAGACTATAAAATATTTAATACAATTTTCACCACAAGATTAAGAGATATAGTAGATACGTTAATTAATAAAGATCAAACAGGATTTATAGTCCATAGTTTAATGCATGATAATATAAAAAGGGTAGTAGCTATCATATATTTTGTGAAAGGAATTATATTGAGATGGATTCTGTAGATTGGAACTACTTGCTTAAAAGTTTAGAAACATTTGCATTTCCAGAATGGTTTATTGGAATATTAAAAAATCTGTACAGAGACTCCAGATCATATGCTAAAATTGGATCTTACATTTCTCAAGGATTTAATTTAAACAAAGGCACAAAGCAAGGGTATGCTTTGTCCCCTTTACTACTTGCATTAGTTATTCAACCCTTAGCTAATAGTATAAGAAGTAATGACAAAATTGATGGAGTCTCAATTAATTGGTACTGTCAATCTAAAATTCAGCTTTTTGCAGATAATATTTTACTAACTATAATATATTTGAATTACGCAATCACAGAAATAGATGAGGAAATTAAAAAGTTTCAAGAAGTATTGCTGTTGAAATGTAATAGTAATAAAACTAAAAGTTTAGTGTAAAATCAATTACTAGATAGTAAGTTTAAAGATAAATATAAATATAATTGGGAAGAATAGAACTAAAATGTTTAGGAAAAAATATGTCAAGATGTGAGTAAGATTATTAATAATAATTTTAAAAAAGTAATTGAAGAAGTGTGACTTTTTATTAAAAATGGAATTCATGTTTATTTTCACTTTTGAGGATAGATTAGTACTTATTAAAATGATTATATTAACCATTATATATATATATATATATATATATATATATATATATATATATATATATATATATATAGGTCTATTTGAGATCAGCAAAATGCCACTAACTCGAAACCCATTTCATAGAGACAAAAAGACTGACAGTACCAACCCACCAACATCCTGGAACACTGACTGTTCAATCCAGGTAAGTAACCACTCAGCCATCCAGATGAACTTTGCTCCCTACCCCCATGGGAGTGCAATCTCAGAGTTGGTATATTTAGTTAGGGTGTGTGTGTGTCTGTGTGTGTGTGTGTGTGTGTGTGTGTGTGTGTGTGTGTGTGTGTGTCTATATATATATATATATATATATATATATATATATATATATATATATACATACATACATACACATTGCATTCAATAGCTTTATTACCTGACAAAAAGCTTTCAATGAAAATGTAAAACATGTTAAATTCATTCTTATGGCATCCTTAAAAGCCAAGAATTGCTTATAGAAATCGTATAAGATTATGGGAGTATGGTGGATTAGCTTCACAGATGTATAATCTTATTCTGTTGTTACAACTGTATTATATTCTGGAGAGACTCAACTTACACTAGCCAATGGTAAACCATCCAGGAGCAGATAATACTAAATTCTTATACGTTTATTAAAGATGATACATTAGAAATATGTAATGATTCTTTCATCTGGTTAAAATTTACCTTAGAAGAAAATGTATTTTAATCTTTAGGCTCTGCATATGTCAAATTAATTCTTAAAACAATTAAGAAATATGTTTATAAAACTCCATTAATATCAACATTGATATTTTTATGCTTTCCCATTGAACATACCTCTAGATTTAAGGAACCTTAGAACAATGTTAAAATTAATTTACTAAAAGGAATGGATAAGTATTATAGTCAGATTGCTTTCAAAAAGGAAAAGCTAAATCCCCACAATTTTTAATGAAAAAAATCTGTTGGATAAATCCGCTAACCAGTTAATATTATCCATCGGTAAGAAATTAAATGATTTTGTCTACAATATGAGTGAAGGGGAACAGAACACTATTCCCCCATTATATGAATATATGAATTATGTTATCAAAGGTAGATTGACCTGCAAAGGAAGCTTGTCCAAGCTAGACAAGTTAATTATAAATAATAATAATAATAATAATAATAATAATAATAATAATAATAATAATAATAATAATTTTGATGCAAAAATCTGGAACTTCAGATAGTAGTGTATTGAGTGACTCAATAGATAGCAAGAATAAAACTTTGTTACTTGAAAGAGTTAGTCAAACTTCTTTAAGTTTATACTGGAACATTTTAATATGGAACTATACACATAGAATATTTGTTACTCCCTGTAAAATCTCTAAGTTTAGTAAAATGACTTCTTCAGTTTGTTGGCAATGTAGTAAAAATATAACAGTTGATTTGGTACACATGTTTATGGATTGCAAAAAAAATAAATGCATATTGGAAAGAGATAGGTATGTTTTTAAGGGGGTCATAATTTGATAATTGTTGTTAACTAGATCGGTAATACTAATAAATGCTCTACTTCCTGTATCTGTAAAAGCCAAAGAGCAAAATATGTTTTGGTCTCTCTTGGCAGTCACTAGAAAAATTATTACAAAAAATAGAAATGGAATTCAGTTCTTACATTCAAAGAATTTTTAAATTTAACAGCAGTACAATGTAAAACTGAAAAAAAAGAAGTGATCAGAATAAGATCTATAAATCATACTAAGACTTTTGGGGGTTTTGATAACCTTGAAATGTTGCTGTTGAAATACTAAGATTCTTAATGTGTTATCTTTGCTGGTCCATCAATGAAATCATTCAATGTTATACCAGTTCTACCAATCAGCTTCCTTTCTATATTGCACTAGCTCTACCAATCAGCATACTTTCAATTGCATTTAACTATACTATTTAAATACCATTCACCAGCAATAAAATATATTTCTGATGAAGTTTGATTGCTAAACTTACAAACAAGAGTGCTCAAATACATTTATTTAACTAAATCCTGAGTGGTGTCTTCTTTCCTAGATTCTTAGATTTTTCAAGTCTGCATGTTTTGTATTTATCTACGAGATAGTCTTCATAAGTTAATTGTATGAGATTGCCTTGATGATTCAACATATTCGTATCATTGTATAATAATATGTGAAATTGAATTCTTCCTTTCTCTCTGTGTGTGTATGTACGTGTATGTATATATATATATATATATATATATATATATATATATATATATATATATATATTGTAAATATGTTAAATTGATACAATTTTCTTTACAAAATTTCAGTGAGATTTCATCATCTGTGATTCTCAGACTGTTGACACACGTACTGTTATACACTGAAATTCTTTATGGTGTTTGTCATAATCATGGTTGTTTGGAGAAAAATGGCATTACTTGTAACATACTGGGCTACTGGGACTTACACGCTAGTAAAATTGAGTAGTACTACTTGCGAACCTAACCCATGAGAAAAGAAATGATAAACTATTAAACTTTGCTTATCAACTGTCATTGTCACAGGAAAACTTAATTTTGAACATAATAATTACATGTATACAAAATTAAAAGAGAATGGAGATATACTTCAGTGATGAATGTATGCCTGTGACATTACTTAGTCATGGGACTACATCTCTATATAAAAGGCAATATTTGTGTTTGTAATTACATTTCAGATGCATGCAGTTGCATGACCTGAGTAATACCCAGTGGATTAGGTTACTTATATACTTTACAAGGCATACTGTAATAAACACATACTTATTTTATGTGAAAAGTCATAAGAATTGTAACAAAAATATTGTGCACATCATAACTATGTTTGTGCATTCTGCATTAAATAACATTGTTGCCATTTTTACCATAATTTGCACACATTATATTGGGTTTCTATAGCAAGCAGTAATGACAAATTTCTTGCAATAAAAGTAGTTATGATACTCATGCATTTACTGTGACATTCTTATCACAATCTTGTGACAAGTGGCATTCTGACACTCTTTATAATCTGTCAACTGGATTTGAGCCCTGTATGAGCTGTCATGCTTTCTTTAAGCTCATATCACTTGCAACTTCTGCCACAATGATAGTCAGCTGACAAGTGGAATTCATTCCCCGAGAACTATACAGAGTTCTGACATCTGTGCACCTGGCTCATTCATGCTACAGAAGGTATCCAAAAATAAAGTTTCACTTGCGGATTGCAATTGCAAAAGGTAATAAAATATGAAAATGTTTACATCAGTCAAATGGTATGCATAACAATGACCAGAGCATGACGTGCATTACAGTGACACATTCATCCTTCTCACACCTCTTTGCCAAATCAGAACTTTCATTTATGGAACACATTATCAGGTATGTAGGTAAGGGGATAGACAACAGTTCACCTGTTGTTAGCAATACTGAGAATAGCTGATTTTCAAAAAGCAATACAATGATGTAACACAATGTGTGTAAATATGTATATAGACTCCCTCTTTAAAATGACCAATTAACTGGATTCAAACCCTGCAGCATCCATCCTCTTTCTTTAAGCTCACTTCACTCAAGCCTTCTGCCAGAGTGATAGTTAGCTGACATGTGGAATTTATTCCTTGAGTATTATCCAGAGTGCTGAAACTCCTGCACTGACAGCAGGCTCATTGGCACTGCAGAAGAAGTCCAAAATTAAATATTAAAATTTAGAATTAACTAAATATTTCACTTTTCTTCTTAAGAAGTGAACTGTAGTTCACTGCTAGGGAACACTGCCAGTCTAAGCTGCACAATGTCAAATGGCACACTAATGATGAAGAGAAAATAAAAAATACTGAAATAGAGAAAATGTTATGAAACAAGTCATTAAAATACACATTTCTGGTACTTCCTCAATTTTTTTGGTATTTCAGCATGAAAATATGCCCCTTAAACTTCATTTATGTTCAGACAAACATCACCATCTCTGTACTAGAACCACAAAATCACAGGACAACAGGCCATTCCCAAGACATACTTGAGTTTGTTACCAGTGTATGCCACACACACAAACTTATACTGTGAAGATAAAAATGAGATTACATATACTTAAGATGCGACACAGTATCAACTGGCATTGCAGGTGTGGTGCAACAGAACCAAGTACTGATCTTTGTCCAGTAATTTGCAGTTAGATGTATGGGTGGCTGTGATACTAGCAAAAAAGAAAGATCATCTTTCCCCACACAAAATAAAATAAAAAAATAAATACTGCAGCTACTTTCTTCTCTTTATTTTAACAACATCATTCCCTTATCTATGCACAAGACTGCTATGGAATTTATCTTGCAGCTGTCATAAACAATCCATATAAATTTTAATTGTTGCTCTCCTAAGTCAGTAAATGTAGTCACACACTTTCTTGTAAGTCCCATGTACATCAAAGAGGGCTGACTGTGAAAACCTGAGTGTTCCTGCAGTCAGAGTAATCATTCACACATGCAAGTACATTGCAGGTAACTATTTTCAGTGCTCAAATTTGCAAGAGGTAGGGAGTTTGCATGCAATTGTGTAGGTCCTTACATCATGTTTACATTACTTGCTCTTAGATTAAGTTTTGGAATTCATGAATACTAAAGAGTTCACACCTCATTTGCTTATTCACAGTATTCACAGAGCTGAATCTGCACTATAACAAGGCAATTGTGTAGACAAGGAAATTGTACTGTTGTAGGGGAGACTGTTTGGATCCACAAAGCTGCACACTGTCATTTGGTTGCAAAACCTGTTTTTGGTGTCACGAATAACTGCATGCAAAGGTACGTTGCTTTTTTTTTTTTTTTTTACAATTTTTTATACAAAATGCTGTAATTCAGTCTTATTGACGGATTGCATTTCACAGTGCACCCACAGTTTTACTGTCAGATTCTCCCTTGCTGGTGGCTTAGGTATGCATATCAGTTACTTTTCCATTAAAGATGTTTGTGAAGGATGTAACATGATATTATGGAAAATATTATATGCCCATCTGGCCAGTTACTGCAGAAGAGTATTGTATCCTTTGCTTGCAGGATCATAGAGTTTTTTCCCATTTTTAGCTCACAAAAAGTGTTAAGCCTGTGATATAGAACTGACTACCCTCCATACAAGTGGACATCCAAGAACAGTTTTAGCCATTCCTAATATAAAAGTGTACATTGCTTTGGTTAATGTGGCACTGTAGTATTCAGGCACACACCAATTGTCCTCCATACATAACATGTACAATTGTTTCTCATTTCCTGTATTTACTTGTATGTACTAATTTGGGGCTTAATTTTTAAATTATTTTATACATGATGGATGCATACATTCAAACATACATGTTTGTTTTGTTAACAATCATTTGTGTATTAATTGTATGTTATACATTTCTTTAATTTTTCAACTTGCATATGACTATAGTGCTGAAGACATCTGCACACTGTAAAACACCATAGAGTACTGCAGAGAATAAATGTATCATACAGGCAAAAAAATCAAAATGGCTCCCTCTTCTTAGAAAGAAGCAGAGGTGAAAGTATTCCTTTGACCATACCTGGAGGCAGATGTTCAGCTCTGTAAATGGTGCAGGAGGCCTTGGCCATACATATTGGAAAATCTGACATAAGGCCAGTGACATAATTAAGTATATGATATGCAGGGCTAGTGAAATTTGCCAGAATATATATGTGTGTGTGTGTGTGTGTGTGTGTGTGTGTGTGTGTGTGTGTGTGTGTGTGTGTGTGTGTGTGTGTGTGTGTGTGTGTGTGTGTGTGTGTGTGTGTGTGTGTGTGTGTGTGTGGGGGTGGGATAGGTCTGCTAACAAACTACCAGTGACTGAAACTGATGCATTCCTTTCCATTGTAAGAGATCATTGACACTTCAGCAGAGGGTTCTCACAGATTCTTTGATGTGGGTATTGACATGGGGACAACACCAATGTGTATACTTCCAAGTATATAGTACAATTCAATAATTTTCACTCCCATCTTTGGTGTTAAGCTTTCCCTCATGTATTAATACCAAACCACCAACACCACCCTGCACAAATGATGATGATGACTGTGCCCTGCCCTTTGCTCATTTTTAATTTACTTATGGTTGCATATATGTGTAGGAAAGTGAAATTCTTGATAAACAATATTGTGCAAAGTCTATAACTACATATTGCAGACATCAGTCATATAGTATTAATGAAATTACTGTACGCTTGACCAATGTATCATCATAGGGACATATAACTACATGCATATGGGATTAAGCAGTCATCTACTTGTTTTTTTTTTTTTTTAAACAGGTTCCACATTTAATTTGGGTGTCAGATGATGGTGGAAGAGATGGAATACTTCCTATACCGTTTCCATATCTACTCAGTACTGCTTTATTTCTGTGTCATACAGTCTGTACTAAGACAAACAGGGTATACAATTTCTTCTTCTTCTTGGCAGATGTTTGGCAGCAGCAGCAGCAACAGAAGCAGTACCTTAATGTAAAGCTTGCTACATATGCAGGCTAATGACGGCAACAAACAAACCATGACATTTTTCTCCTAAGTGTAGACATGGCTAAAATCCAAAGAGCTTTGGATTTCTGCTCAAATGGCTACACTAAATGTACATGATTGCTTTATAAGTTACTGATTAGCTCTGTCATGTTTGATTAGTTAATCAGCATGTAATTCAGCTACTTATGTTGTCATTAGCATAGTCTGACATTTATCCTTGTTTTGAAGTTCTACACTAACTGTAGACACATTTAATGAATACAAAATACCACACTAGAGTGTGCATGACACTCCTTGCTACATACATGATAGCTGCACTTAGTACAGCCATTCATGAATCTGGATCATGTATAACACTTTCACTCTTTTTATTATCTAAGAACTTCATCAGAACACAATGATTTGCATATCTTTCACTTAAATACCCAAAAGAGTCAACAGACTAAATCATCTGACAAACATTTACATTTACAAACAGACAATAACAAGTGAAAAATTTTAACTAAATTTGTATAAAGCACCAACAGCAACAGTGAGCAGGGATTCAAAATAGATTGTACTTTTAAAATACAGTTTATATTAATTGTTCACTCTGATGTATTCACAGCAGCCAAAAAAAAACATTTATTTTCAGTAATTTCCAACATATTATTTGACTCTCCACGTCTAATGTCCATTTTAATGTGATCCACAGCAAAGAAAACACATTTTATATTAATTGTTTCATTTAATCCTGACGTCTTATCAGCAACCAATAAAAGTTGCCATTTCACTTCACTGATTCCAACATATTTGACTTGCTACATCTAATGTCCATTTTAAAGTGATCCACAAAAAACAAAAATGTTTCAAAGTTTGCACACATACTTGATAAGTTCTTGGTAAAAGCTTGCCAGCTGATTTAGTCATATCATTTTTTTTTTTTTTTTTTTGGTATTTAACTGCATATTTTGTCAATCATTGTGTTCTAATGACATTTTTTAGACTATTAAAAGGACAAAAATATTAAACTATATTGTTGATCTCCATGCCTTTTTGAGTGATGCTAACATCCAGACACACACACACACACACACACACACACACACACACACACACACACACACACACACACACACACACAGACATACACACACATTCACCACCACTTTTCATATACTAAACTTCCTGACACTTTCCTGTAACTTGGTCTATCTCACTGGAAATAAGGGAGGTAGCATTTTGGCTGTGTTAATTTAACATTAGGCAGTATTATTTTATACAGCAAAGCCATTCTGTGCATTTCCTGCCCACATTAATCCCTTCCCATAGGTGTTCTGGGGTAAGTACATAACTAATTACCATTAGCCCCGTCTCTGAAATGCCTCATTAGCTTGTAGCATGGCAGTGGAGGTGGCCCACAGCAGTAATTATACTGATCATGTAGAATCACTGCTGTACATCAGTATTTGACTCAGAAAGGGCATCTGACAGCAGTTGGCAGCTTCTGTTAGGATTTATAGCTGGTAGTAGTTCTTTCAGAATCTCAGCAGAAGAACAATCTATATTAACATAAAACTTTCCTGTCAAATAAACGCAGTTCAGCTTTTTATGGCTTACTTTGACAGTCACATTTTATCACTTAGTACATAAATTATTTTTTATTTTTATTTTATTTAACATTTGTTGACCGGGAAAGTTTGACTAGGACAGAGCCTATTTTCAGCGGCAGCCCAAGGAGAAATGCTCCAGATGCATGTCTTTGGAATAATAATCCATGTAGGTATCAAATTACACAATACTATATTATAACAAAACAGTTTAAAATATATTATAATAGAAAGTAACAAAAAATAAGAACAGAAAATGACAATACTGCATCATAAATCATTTGAATTTAAACTGTTCTGCTATATTAATAATCTAAAAACAAAATAACTTAATAATGTTTACAGTAAAAGTGGCAGCAACTGCAATAAACTGCACAAGTATTATCATTACCATAGGCATGCATATTTCTGTACATTGATAAGTGATTCCTAGACAATAGAATCAGTAAGAAGAGATGACACATAAATGAAACTCTATAACACATTGGTTTTATATAAAAATGGCATGAAATGTATGTTTAAATAATACCATTATGTGATAGTGATATATCACATTTATGGATATTAACAATTTGGGTTTGCCCATGGCTGACTTTGTTTGCTCACAAGGGTAAACAGTGAATAAACTACATCAGCTATGGATAAATCTGTATTACTTATAGTTGAACATGATATTTTGTTAAAATAAAATTTGAGTCTAATTATCACCTAATGCTGATTATGTAAATGTCATTTCTAAAATGTTATATTTGGAGATAAGAGTTTACTTTGCTATTAATAAGGCACAGAATGCCCGCTATCAGTCAGAATAAAATGACAATGACAGTTACGAGTGATAGTTACTTTATGTGATATATGTAACATTCCATCATTCAGTAATGACAGCCATGTTTATACATTTAGTTTAAGGAGACATTCCCAACTCCTGTGTATTCTTGGTTAAATGCTATTCTTTATAAAAGAAAAAATTCAAAACTGTACTTAATTCTCTATTTGAGTAATGCAAAGATTTAGCTGTCTGTAGACATAAGTGTAAGTGTAAGGTAAGGTAAACTTTTTAAATTTGTCAATATATTGATACTTCATAGTCCATTATGGAAATTGTCTTTGCAAACATTCCTGCTATACTTCTAATTTCTTTCCATATATATATATATATATATATATATATATAGTAAATTTATAATATATTGCTTTCTATCTTGGTTTGTACTCCAAACTGAGAGTTTCCCATATCAGTCTATGTTTTTATTTACCTCAGTCTCTGTTTTTTATCTCTCTCACCAGAGACATGTTATTAGGTTGACTAGTGATCCTCACATTTTTCCTTTAACTGTGTGCGCATGTCAGTGACTATCTGAGTATGTGTCTTGTAATGGACTGGAATCCTATCTAAGAGAAGTTCTCTGCTCTACACCTCTGCGATATGTTTCAGCTCCCCCATGACTCAAACTGCATTAAAGCAGATATCAGAAAATAAAAGAATATGCGGTGTTGTGTCTCCCCAACTGTTATCAGAAAATAAAAGAATATGCTGTGTTGCTTCTCCCCAACTGTTATATATTTTTAAATTATACTCTCCAACATGTTCCAGCATAAATAACAATGATATCATTATTTGTTTGCCAAGTTCATTTTTATTCGTATGAAAAAATTCCTAAGGTAAGTTTATGTTAGATAAATCTGACACTGTAACCTTTTTTTATTTAACTAGTAACAGTGACAAACAACCAGTCCACTTAAACAAACAGTAATACCTTATGCAAGTGTTGCTTACAAGTAAATATTAAACATAAATACCTGAGTACCCTACAATGTTCTGTGTGCAACAGTACAGGAATCTACTGGCAATGTTATCTCTTCAAAAATGGTCCCAGACTACTCTGACTTTCCTTAAAAAAAAACACATTTTTCAAATATGTTAGTACAATTTCACTGGTACCTTTGGTGTACATTTAGCCACTACCTGCCCCATAAGATTGCAGAGAACACAACTGAGGTTAATATGATAAACAAGCAACAATGCCCAAAAGGTTGTGTGTTACTGTGTAAATAACGCCAGCCCAGGGCCTTTACATCCATGGGAAGGGCATTGTTTATATAGTAACACACACCCTGAAGAGCATTATTGCACTTAGAGAAAGGCCTATATATATAATTGTTATATTTTGCTTATTTATTTTTATTACTATATTACTGTGTATATAGTTTTGATGTAAAGAAGTTCCTCCACCTAATGTTTCAAACTTGCTGTAGTATATATAAATGGTATTAGAGGAAATATTTTACATCCAAAATATAACATGTTCAAAAAATATCCCGATATTTACTTTGTATATATTTTTTGGTCCATTACTCCTAAAATGTCTGGTTTGTTGCCAATCACTAGGGACTGAAGTCACTAAACAATGCCATACATTTGAGTTTCAGATGTTATTTCCTTCAGAAATGCAAGTTAAAACAAATCCTGCCTTGTGCCTTACATGGAATGACTAAAATCCCTGTCATTACACTCTGTATCATATAGATTTCTTAGGGGAGACTTATGCCTGGCCTACAGAGGAACAGCCCAAGACCCAAACATAATGAACTTACAGCATATCATAAATCAAATTGGTCTAGGGCTACCCATTCCAGGAACTTAAATATGGTCTGTGACTTAAATGGGACATGCTGCAGGGACAGAGTTATCTCCCAGCAACTGCCACGTCTTTAAAACAGGCTACCAAGTCATGTGAAACACAACACCTTTATGACACTATTCAAGAGGTACCTGGATGAGGGGATGAGGCACTGTAAATTCTTACCTGGGATAGTGCCCACAACCCCCCTGGACATGGACAGTCATCACCAAATGCAAGTTTGGTTTTTGACTAGTACCTCTATGGCATTATATTGGGTTGAAATGGCTAGGTTTAAAATGATCTCCGGGTTGATAGCCAATAATCTCCTATGATCCTTTGATCCTATGAGCATCTGATGGGAAAAGCTCAAAGATAGACTTCAAAGTACATTTTACTGAAGCTTTTACACTTCAGATATATAAGGTATTTGTTTAACAGTATTTATCTTGATAAACTGACTCTCCATTTAAATAGGATACACTTTATTTGATTCCTACTGTATAGTGAAAGTAAGACCATATCACTTTTGGGTGACTTTTCTCTTATTCCTGCAATACAGAGACATTGGAGTCTGTTTATATGAATTGCACACTTTTTTGTCACTTTAAAAGCAAAGACATCCATTGATAATTGCATTTTTAGCAGGGTTCTTAGTTGGAACTCTGTGCTGAAATGCCTTGTAGTGAGTATGTGTACTCCAAACAAAGAAGTATGTCCAGGTATTTGTTTGTAAACCTAGTCTGAACACAATCTTCTTAATTAAATTAGCTGCAATAAACTGCAATTTGGGAACATGTGATCTTAGAATCTATACTACTTCCATACTTAACAGTTATGCCAGAGAAAAAAGACTCACCCGTTTTTGTGTGATGCTCTTAAAAACTCAGTTGAAAGAATAAAGAATTTCTAGGAACTGTATACCAGAAAACTTAGAATTTTATAAAGAATACCACCCAAATGCTATGTGCTATTTCCAGAACAACAAAATCCCATACACTGGAAGAAGTAACAGAGTGATTTGAATAAGAAAATATAGTACTTTGCCTGTCAGTGTGATAGCATGGTGCTTGGTTTGGCAATAAAGCAGATTAGCTCTACAAAGAATAATGCTTCATTGCCTTTCATTTATGACAAATATCCTAGTGCCTGGTGTTTTAATTTCAAAGGGAGTATTACATGAAAAATTGGAGCATGTTTAGCAACAATTACTTTCAAATACATTTGTTATTAATGGCATGTCATTCTGATGTCACTTCCTGATTTGAACTGTGACAGCATCACTGGTTTACTACACAAACCTAATGTTCTTAAAACTGTATCCATGGTTAATAAAGGTGTGTGGAGGTGTGCATTGGCTCCAAATGCTAATAGCCAGTTTATGATTTCAGAATCCATTTCCTAAGCTGAGAAAATTAAACTATGTGCTATATTTTTCCAGCTGCAGCAATGTTTGTTTTAACAAATTATTTTGATTACCATAAAGTAAGTATTGTTACATTTTATGAGAGTTTATTCTTCTGCTGTGTTTTCATACAGAGATTATATAACTCTGCAAATATTTCTTTTTCTTTTCTTCAAAATGCCCTGTAGCTACTGAACACCACATTTTAATTCCATGCTTAAATTACAGAAACTAAAACACATGTTGATTTTCTAATGTTGCATTAATTATACTCATCCAGCACAAGCACTCGCTGTCTTTTGATCAGACTGAGCATCTTTACTTAGAAACTATCATGGTGCTACAAAATGCAGACATGGTGAATCATTAGACTGTAACCGGATAGTACTTTACATAGTATTCATATTAAAGAAACATATGAGATATTAATAAACAAGCTAACTCAGGTTAACTATCTAAAGTAATAACATTACATAATTGTATGTGTTCAGCACTGTTTGTCTTTTCTACCATACCTGTAACATGTCAAGACCTCTTTCACCCAAATTTGATTCCCTTACTTTATTATAGATGTTGTTTCTTTATGAAGATTACCAAACAAAATGGTACAGCATTGTAAATGAACCAGTAACACACAAAAACAAAATGCCAGCAAGGGGGTCCAAACGTTGAATGAAACAGAGATTTCATCATCTTCTTTTGGCTGTTCCCATTAGGGGTCGCCACAGCGGATCATCTGTTTCTATTTCTTCCTGTCCTCTGCATCTTGCTCTGTCACACCAACCACCTACATCCTCTCTCACCACATCTATAAACCTTATCTTAGGCCTTCCTCTTTTCCTGTTACCTGGCAGCTTCATCCTTAGCATCTTTTTCCCAATATACTCTGCATCCCTCCTCAGCACATGTCCAAACCAATGTAATCTTGCCTCTCTGGCTTTGTCTCCAAACCTTCCAACCTGGGCTGACCCTCTAATATACTTATTCCTAATCCTGTCCATCCTCGTCACACCCAGTACAAATCTTAACATCTTCAACACTGCCACGTCAAGCTCTGGCTCCATTTTTGTTAATGCTACTGTCTCCAACCCATATAACATAGCTGGTCTCACTACCCTCTTGTAGACCTTCCCTTTCACTCTTACTAGTACTCGTCTGTCATAAATCACTCCTGACACTCTTCTCCACCCACTCCATCCTGCCTGTACTCTCTTCTTCACCTCTCTTCCACACTCACCATTACTCTGAACAGTTGATACCAAGTACTTAAACTCATCCACCTTCGCCACCTCTACTCCCTGCATCCTCACCATTCCTCTATCCTCCCTCTCATTCACACACATATATTCTCTCTTAGTCCTGCTAACCTTCATTCCTCTTCTCTCTAAAGCATATCTCCACCTATCCAGGGTCTCCTCCACCCTACTCTGGCAGTGGGGTCTTTATATTTGGAAAACAAAATATCACTTCCAGACTCCCCTTTCTGTCCTCCTTGTCCCATATCTTTTAGCTGACTAGTCTGAAAGTCATAAGCTCTCAACCAAATGCCATTCTTTTTTTTATGAAATTTTAGCTACCCCACTGTCAATTGGGAAATGCATTCATCACCAATCATGCATCATGTTTAAGGGTGGTGCAGTGGTGGTTAGTGTTGCTTTACAGCAATAAGTTTTCTGGTTTGATTCTTGGCTGGAGTGCCTTCTGTGTGGAATCTGCATGTCCTCTCTGCATTCGCGTGGGTTTCCTTGGGGTGCTCCAGTTTTCTACCCACATTCCAAAGATATGCATCTGGAGAGTTTCTCCCCAGGCCTCTGGAAATGGGCTCTATCCCAGTCGGACTTTGCTGGTAAACAAATGTTAAAAAAAAAAAAAAAAAAAAAAAATATATATATATATATATATATATATATATATATATATATATATAGATATATATATATTCACAGAGGTTTCAGGACTTCATAAATACAAACTCACTGTACCAGCTAGTCTGCAGCCCTACCAGGGGAGGCAAAATCCTGGATTTGGTTTTCATCAATATGGAACAACTCTGTTCTCAACCGTTTGTAATATCCTCCCTAGTCAAGTTGGACCATAAATCAGTTATATTCACCATAAGACTGAAGACTAAGACCTCCACCAGTAATTCAGTATTCAGAGATTATGCTATAGCTAATCTGACTAAAACCTTTCAAAATTCAACATTTCCTTCCATCACGATGACCTGTCTATGAATGTGAACTCCTTCAATGACAAATTCTCTGCACGTGTAAACAAACTGCTTCAAGGCATCTGTCCCTATCTGAAATAAATATAACATAAAATTTAAAAATAAAATCCTTTGGTTGAACCCAAATATAAACAGGCTCTACAATAAAAGGTAAGTGCTCATTGTACATAAAAGTAAGTGTAACTCACCAAATGCAAAAAATGCTCTTACAAAACTTAACAGGAAACTCCAGTCTCTGATCAAATCTACCAAAGCTAGATATCAGGTAAATGTAGGCATCAGGCAAAAGATAATCACAAAGTCATCTTTAGATATGTTGGAAACCTCTGAAGTAACGTTCAAAACTGCACCGACTTAATAGTATATGATATCACAAACTCTAATCCTGAGGACATAGCCAATCTACTATTGGAAACATTTAGCTCTAACATTACCCTCTCTCCTCACCTACACTCCCAGATCATATACTAACATCCACACCCATCTGTCAAACTTCACATGAATAAGTCCTCATAGCACTATCCAAGACTAATGACACTACTTTTATGGAGCATGATAACATACCAGGATACCTACTGGTCAGCCTGAAACAGGACAAACTCTCTACAGAAGCTCTTCAATATTAGCCTTCAATCAGGGTTTGGCTGGATAAGTGGACTACTGTAACATTCAAGGCCATGCACAAATTTGGGGGTGTCAATTGATCCAGGCAACTATAGACCTGTAAGTATGACCAGCCTTATTTGTTAGGCTATGAAAAGGGTCATTATAGAATTAATAAATAAAGACATAGGCAGCTTACAGTTCATGAATCAAGCCAGTCTGGTTTTGCCAAGGCAGATTCTGCATACTTAATCTGAATGAGTTCCTTGAGAAATTTACTGAAAATAATGGAAGAGGCTGAACTCTACACACCACATATCTAGACGTTACAAAGACATTTAACACCATCACCACTCAGTCATAGTTAATAAACTCATCCAACTAAATGTAAATGCCTGTGTAACTCACAGAAATAAAACCCAGAAAATTAGAGTGAGGGGGGTCCACCTCCTCCAAAAGCCAAGTCAGTAGTGGTGTATCTCAGAGTTCAGTCTTTGGGTCATTCCCTTTTGGCATCAACTTTTTGGCGGTCAAAGCTAATGATAAGGGCTTATGCTTGACCAAGTTGCAGATGACTATAAACTTGTTGTCCTCATAAACTCTCCAGAAGATACCATGATCATTCAGGAAGGCCATTCCCAAACCAAGAGCTGGTGTCAAAGCGACGGCTTAAAACTAAAAAGCAAAAATGTTTACTTGTATCCTCAGCAAACATGGCATTCCCTGCAATTATCACATCAGTAGCACACCCCTCCGAAATGACTCAGTAGTGAGGGCCTTGGGAAACCATGTGGACAATGAGCTGTCAGCAATTATTCACTGTTGTAAGGAAGTACTTTTCCACTGTGCAGCTTATTAGTAAGGTTGTGGCATCCAGCCTGAGGAATGTGATAAGGCCACTGTATTCTTCACCCATTAGGCTGATCATTGAATATAATGCCCCTTTTGGTATGTACCTGTCAAAACACCTGAAAAAACTTAAGTGACTAAAGTGCTTTCTTATTAAGAAAATCAAGGGCCTAAATCACAAAAGCTGATCGACTCATACCCCTGCCCCTTTGTTTAATATCTTACAGATTACTGAGGGGAAGTCTCTGCCTTATTTACAGAGCCCCTCCTGACCGTATCATTTCAGATCTACTCTACATCCACACTTCAAATAGTGTCAGAAACACTCACTCAAGAGATCTCAATCTCTTCTGCAACTTAAATAGAAAATGCTGGAAAGATACTACAGGTTCACTCCAGGACTGACATCCATGTCCCATATGGGCAGTAGTTAATAGTGATATCTACATCGTGTTAACAGAGTACCTGCTCCTCATTCACTTTTTCTCATGCAATACATATGTTCAAAGACAAACACACACACACACACACACACACACACACACACACACACACACACACACACACACACACACACACACACACACACACACACACACACACACACACACACACACACACACACTATACCTGTCCTTGTGTTGTAAGAACATCCCTACATATTCTTTTTCCTGTCCCTGTAAATCACAGATGAATTCAGTTAATTATTAATGCCAGAAAGTAGTGTTTTTCACTTCATATCCTTCAGATACTCTATGGTAGTTCAAAAAATGTTAAGACTAGCAACATCATTTAGTGCTGTCTTGTGCTATGAGGTTGAAAAGTATGCCTAATGTTCTCAGTCCCATTTTCTTGTATGTCATAAAATCTCCAAGCGTGGAACAATGCCTGAGATCTCCCATACATACCTAGAAAACTCTGGCTCTACGAACCTATCATTTAGTGCCATGAGTCAGTGCTGAGTCTAACTGGGCCAAGGGTGCAGGGTTTAACTCGTTTATATTACCTTTAAGGAATGTTACTTAATGGCTCCCCTGGTGTCTAGTGGTTCCTTGCAGCATGTTTTATTTATTTATTTTGTGTGCCTTAAAAGCTCACTATACACAGTTTTGTTGATGTCTAGTGTCATCACCATCCCCATTATGCATAAGTGCTACTGTGGCATGAGATGTTATACCTGGTGGAAAATGTTATCTCCATCCCACATCATTAACGTATTCCCTGGTGACTAGTGTTCCCCCCAATCCAATGTTACAGGCTTTAATCATTAGTCTAGTGTTATGGGGTGGAATGACAGCCACCCCAAGTCACCTACCACCCCCCCCCCACACACACACACACACAGGTCCATTACAGGCATACACATCCATACACACACACACGCACACACACACACACACACACACACACACACACACACACACACACACACACACACACACACACACACACACACACACACACAACTAACCTATCCCCTAACTATCCTACCCCCTCACTAACCCTCCATACTGCTACCTTACAGGAAAACATGCACTCAAACATACACTCATACATGCAACCCCTCACATTCACTCACACACATATCCCTTAACACTACCTGACCACTAAACTCCCCAGCACTTAACTTTACCATGATAGGTGAACATGGCCTTTGTGCCATGTTTATTACCACTAGAGTTCAGGAGCAGCTGTGCTAATCTATGCAGATAAACAATTCAAGCAGCTGCATAAATGCCTTACCACAGGCAGTTCCAAGGGAAGGCACACAGCTGCTTAGCATATGCCCTCTTCAAGTTGCAGCACTGTAGTAGGGCTCTCTCTGAATTAGAAATGATTACCACAAGGTATACACCTCATGTACACCTCTTGGTAACCTTTTTAAGTTCAGCCCAATAACTTTGAAATTCAAAGAAACTCCAGGACACAAGGCTAAGACTCATAATTTCAGACAGTACTGGAGCATATACATATTTGCTAATATTGTTTTATCAATGAAATATGTTTATAATCCTGAATTGTTGTAATATGAAAAGAAATAAAAGTCTGCAAATGAAAGCTGGAGTGACTGTGCAGTCACACATTCAAGAGACAAGAGACAGTTTAAGTTAAAAATCAAAGGATTATGATGGCTTAAAGTACATTTGCATAATGCACAAATATTTCCCAGCATAAGACATTTTGTTTAAATGAATTTACAGAACTAAGCAGTTTAATTAAGTTAATTTTAATCATAGGACTGAGTACCATGTGTTCTTCTTTCATCTGTTTTCAGTAGTGAAATATTCTGTAATTAAATATAGGACATATATCTATCTATCTATCTATCTATCTATCTATCTATCTATCTATCTATCTATCTATCTATCTATCTATCTTATTTAGTTAATTTTACATTTTTTGTATGAAATGTGGTCATATATAGAGTACCAGTTAAAAGTAAATAATAGAAAGACTCTGCAAATATTTATTTTTCTTTTCTTCAAAATGCCCTGTAGCTACTGAACACCACATTTTAATTCCATGCTTAAATTACAGAAACTAAAACACATGTTGATTTTCTAATGTTGCATTAATTATACTCATCCAGCACAAGCACTTGCTGTCTTTTGATCAGACTGAGCATCTTTACTTAGAAACTATCATGGTGCTACAAAATGCAGACATGGTGAATCATTAGACTGTAACCGGATAGTACTTTACATAGTATTCATAGTAAAGAAACATATGACATATTAATAAACAAGCTAACTCAGGTTAACTATCTAAAGTAATAACATTACATAATTGTATGTGATCAGCACTGTTTGTCTTTTCTACCATACCTGTAACATGTCAAGACCTCTATCACCCAAATTTGATTCCCTTACTTTATTATAGATGTTGTTTCTTTATGAAGATTACCAAACAAAATGGTACAGCATTGTAAATGAACCAGTAACACACAAAAACAAAATGCCAGCAAGGGGGTCCAAACGTTGAACGAAACAGAGATTTCATCATCTTCTTTTGGCTGTTCCCATTAGGGGTCGCCACAGCGGATCATCTGTTTCTATTTCTTCCTGTCCTCTGCATCTTGCTCTGTCACACCAACCACCTACATCCTCTCTCACCACATCTATAAACCTTATCTTAGGCCTTCCTCTTTTCCTGTTACCTGGCAGCTTCATCCTTAGCATCTTTTTCCCAATATACTCTGCATCCCTCCTCAGCACATGTCCAAACCAATGTAATCTTGCCTCTCTGGCTTTGTCTCCAAACCTTCCAACCTGGGCTGACCCTATAATATACTTATTCCTAATCCTGTCCATCCTCGTCACACCCAGTACAAATCTTAACATCTTCAACACCGCCACGTCAAGCTCTGGCTCCATTTTTGTCAATGCTACTGTCTCCAACCCATATAACATAGCTGGTCTCACTACCCTCTTGTAGACCTCCCCTTTCACTCTTACTAGTACTCGTCTGTCATAAATCACTCCTGACACTCTTCTCCACCCACTCCATCCTGCCTGTACTCTCTTCTTCACCTCTCTTCCACACTCACCATTACTCTGAACAGTTGATACCAAGTACTTAAACTCATCCACCTTCGCCACCTCTACTCCCTGCATCCTCACCATTCCTCTATCCTCCCTCTCATTCACACACATATATTCTGTCTTAGTCCTGCTAACCTTCATTCCTCTTCTCTCTAAAGCATATCTCCACCTATCCAGGGTCTCCTCCACCCTACTCTGGCAGTGGGGTCTTTATATTTGGAAAACAAAATATCACTTCCAGACTCCCCTTTCTGTCCTCCTTGTCCCATATCTTTTAGCTGACTAGTCTGAAAGTCATAAGCTCTCAGCCAAATGCCATTCTTTTTTTTATGGAATTTTAGCTACCCCACTGTCAATTGGGAAATGCATTCATCACCAATCATGCATCATGTTTAAGGGTGGTGCAGTGGTGGTTAGTGTTGCTTTACAGCAATAAGTTTTCTGGTTTGATTCTTGGCTGGAGTGCCTTCTGTGTGGAATCTGCATGTCCTCTCTGCATTCGCGTGGGTTTCCTTGGGGTGCTCCAGTTTTCTCCCACATTCCAAAAGATATGCATCTGGAGAGTTTCTCCCCAGGCCTCTGGAAATGGGCTCTATCCCAGTCGGACTTTGCTGGTAAACAAATGTTAAAAAAAAAAAAAAAAAAAAAATATATATATATATATATATATATATATATATATATATATATATATATTCACAGAGGTTTCAGGACTTCATAAATACAAATAAATAAATACACTCGGGCATTACAGATAAGCTCACCAGCTTAAATATAAACCCCTATGTCACTAGATGGGTTGCAAACTGGCTCAAGGACAGAACCCACATGGTTAGAATAGCTGGAGCCATGTCAGACTCCAAACCAGTTACAAGTGGCATCCCACAAGGCTCAGTCTTGGGACCTCTCTTGTTTGGTATATATTTCTCGGAGGTACAGGCCAACATGGAAGGACTGTGGCTGACCAAGTTCGCAGATGACTGCAAACTGGGCACCATAATACACTCTCCAGCTGACACAAGCATCCTCCAAAAGGGCTTCATAGAAACAGACAACTGGTGCCAGAGCCATGGCCTCAAGCTAAACGCCAAAAAGTGTATAGTCATCCCCTTTGGCAAAAACAAAGTGCCCACAAATTACCACATAGGTGGTAATCCATTAAGTACAGAAGAAGTAATTAGGGACCTGGGGACCCAAGTTGATAGCAATCTCTCATTTGACAACCACGTGGCCAAATTGGTTAGAAAAACATTTTATATAGCCCACCTAATCATGAAGGGATTCACATCTAGATCAGGGGAGGTCATCGTGTCTCTTTACTCATCCCTCATCAGGCCCATAATTGATTACAATGCCCCTTTTGGGATGTACCTTACCAGACAGCTGCAGCAACTGGAAAGACCCCAAAAGTACCTCACCAAGAGGATCAAGGGGCTCAAACAGATGCCGTATGCTGCCCGGTTAAAGAAACTCCAGCTCTACTCAGTGGCATGCCGCCTGCTCAGAGGCGATCTGTGCCTGACTTATAAAGCCATGTCCAACCCGGAATTAATGGACATGCTGCACCTCAGAAAATCCAAATCCCATTGAGCTACGCACTCGAGGGACTTAAACCTCAGCACTGAAATAAATAGGACATGCTGGAGGGACAGATTCATAACCCAGAGGCTCCCTTCACTCTGGAATAAAATCCCAGTCCAGGTTAGGCAGAGTCCCTCATTGACTCTCCTCAAGAGGAATCTTGATGACTGGATGGGAGATCGTAGGTTTACCCCGGGTATCACTTCTGTGTCACTGTTAGACAGAAGCGCAGTATACTAACCTCGAAAAAGGGCATAGCAAAATTAATTTAAAATGGGTGGCGAAAGCCATACACACTCTGGCTAGGCTTATAAATGCCCTAGGGCAGATAGCCTAGTATGAACCTATGAACCTATGAACCTATGAACAAACTCACTGTACCAGCTAGTCTGCAGCCCTACCAGGGGAGGCAAAATCCTGGATTTGGTTTTCATCAATATGGAACAACTCTGTTCTCAACCATTTGTAATATCCTCCCTAGTCAAATTGGACCATAAATCAGTTATATTCACCATAAGACTGAAGACTAAGACATCCACCAGTAATTCAGTATTCAGAGATTATGCTATAGCTAATCTGACTAAAACTCAGTGACAGCCTTTCAAAATTCAACATGTCCTTCCATCATGATGACCTGTCTATGAATGTGAACTCCTTCAATGACAAATTCTCTGCACGTGTAAACAAACTGCTTCAAGGCATCTGTCCCTATCTGAAATAAATATAACATAAAATTTAAAAATAAAGTCCTTTGGTTGAACCCAAATATAAACAGGCTCTACAATAAAAGGTAAGTGCTCATTGTACATAAAAGTAAGTGTAACTCACCAAATGCAAAAAATGCTCTTACAAAACTTAACAGGAAACTCCAGTCTCTGATCAAATCTACCAAAGCTAGATATCAGGTAAATGTAGGCATCAGGCAAAAGATAATCACAAAGTCTTCTTTAGATATGTTGGAAACCTCTGAAGTAACGTTCAAAACTGCACCGACTTAATAGTATATGATATCACAAACTCTAATCTTGAGGACATAGCCAATCTACTATTGGAAAAATTTAGCTCTAACATTACCCTTTCTCCTCACCTACACTCCCAGATCATATACTAACATCCACACCCCTCTGTCAAACTTCACATGAATAAGTCCTCATAGCACTATCCAAGACTAATGACACTACTTTTATGGGGCATGATAACATACCAGGATACCTACTGGTCAGCCTGAAACAGGACAAACTCTCTACAGAAGCTCTTCAATATTAGCCTTCAATCAGGGTTTGGCTGGATAAGTGGACTACTGTAACATTCAAGGCCATGCACAAATTTGGGGGTGTCAGTTGATCCAGGCAACTATAGACCTGTAAGTATGACCAGCCCTATTTGTTAGGCTATGAAAAGGGTAATTATAGAATTAATAAATAAAGACATAGGCAGCTTACAGTTCATGAATCAAGCCAGTCTGGTTTTGCCAAGGCAGATTCTGCATACGTAATCTGAATGAGTTCCTTGAGAAATTTACTGAAAATAATGGAAGAGGCTGAACTCTACACACCACATATCTAGACGTGTCTTGTTTCTATACAGTGATCCAAGCTTCTTATTGATGGTGTGTATGGTTTTGTTGACCTGTATGTCAAATTTGAGATTATTGTCCATGATAACCCTTAGAAGTTTAGTGTTTTGATCTGGGGAGATAGTGGTACCATTGTTAGACTTGGCAGAGAATGAAAGTGTGGCAGATCTACTAGTGGGGGTGAAGAGTAGAAGTTTAGTTTTATTGGGGTTCAGTAGTAGGCATTGGTTGGTGAGCCAGTTCTCAATAGTGTTAAATGTATTTTGGGTAAAGATTTGTAGTTCAGAAGGGGAGGTGGCTGAACAGATGAGAGTGGAATCATCTGCATATTGAATACAGGTAGCTTTAGGATAGCAGTGTGAAGATTATTGATAAAAATAGAGAAGAGTAGTTGGCCTAGTATGGAGCCTTGAGGGACACCAAGTGTGAGAGGTAGCTGATTGGAGAGTTTTCCCTGCCATAGTACCGCCTGTTGTCTACCAGTTAGGTAGGACTGGAACTGCTGGATAGTGTGCATTTTGAGGGAAATGGATTTTAGAGAAAGAATGAGAAGTACATGGTTGACCATGTCAAAAGCTTTTGATAGGTCAAGGAAGAGGGCAGAGGTTAGCCTATTGTCATTTCTGTTATTGTTTATGGCATTAGTAAAGGAAAGGAGGGCTGAGATGGTTAATACTTCGGTGATCAGGGCTGCACGTTTCACAGCCCACAAAAGCTAACCAGTTTTAATCTGTAGTGAGAGTTTTAACTCAGAAATGATACACTATTGCAAACCAGTACATACAGATCCTTGAAAACTCATTGGAAAACATAATCAGATTTTGTCCCAGGTGAATGAAAATATTTGAGATGGCTTTCAATTAACACAGAAACAATATTTTTTTCAGGACTACCTTCAATCCACCCCACCATGCAGAAGACATTGCTACCTGTACCACCAAACCTTCTATACTCAGCAGCACCAGGTTTTCTGCACCATCTGGCAGTAGCAAAATTCTGACTGCAGTAACCTTATTTGAGGAGTTCACAGTTAAGAGAACAGGAATTATAACTTCTCTTACTTCCAATCAATATGATTTTGTGATGAAATATAGATGCATAACAGCAGCACAATGCTGCTATAAGGCAACATCCTACACTTAAACCTTAATACATTTTGTATACACCCATCAGGTGATAGAGGTTGCCATTTGCTCAAGGCCATTTTTGAGTGCTGCAGTTGTGCTTCTCTGAAAATATCTGATCTAACAGTAGCAGGTAGCATGATGGCCTGGAAGAATATTGACAGTAGATCCCTTCCTACTTGACTGAAAAGGTGTAACTGTGCCTCTAAAATCTAAGGAAAGGTTGGTTTGAGCTTAACATGTTTCTGACTGGATGAATGAGAAATGCAGACTTTGAATTCATGTGGTAATCAGCTAGATTGTGTGACTCCATTTAGTCTGCAGATCAGTAGTATGAAGCGGTCAGCAGAGACAAAATAGTATGATAACTGAGTGAACAAGCCTTGTATCATACATGCATGTCCCGATGGAATAATGATGTTTCTGGAAATGCACTCTTTCCCTGAATCAAGTGGTTGCTTATAAGATAGAGGACATAAATTGATTCAGAGGTGTTCAATGGCAATATTGCAGGTGGAAGAGGGAATTAAAGATGTTTTACTTGATGTCTAGTTGACAGATGTATTCTAAACAGAAAAGGGATACTAAATCACTATTAAATGCATCATATTTAATAGAGCTATTATATGAATAGCTCTCAGTTTATATTCAAACTTTCAAGACTCTTTTGGCTGTTATCTAGGGAAACATTATCTAGACATAGCATAGATGCATGTGTCCAATAAAAATAAAGAATAAAATACCCAGTCTTTCCTTCAACACAGACACACACACACACACACACACACACACACACACACACACACACACACACACACACACACACACACACACACGTGCGTGCGCACACATATAATGTAATAGCATTATTTATGTAAAAGTGTAGTATTATGATATTGTAATACTGAACTGTGTTTTTTCATGCAAATATGCTAATAAGTCCTGGGAAAGATGACACTAACTTATGTGAGCAATATTCTCTTATGTCGCAGAAATATCAAACAGTTGGAATAACCCCAGAGTTTCCTTACAAAATGGATCATAGGCTTAAAATCCCTAAACTGATGGAGCTAATATTTAGATGTCCTTTAAGTATGCTTAATGTATAGTGAATACTGAAGCAGCAGAAAATATATTTAATGCAAAGTGAAGCATAATACAAGGAAAAGAGATCTGAAGATTAGTGCCATCAAGGGTGTAAACTTTGTAGACTTGCTGAGAAAAGTCTTTTCCTTAGATGAATTTAAGATGCCAACTTTCTAACAATTATAGAATATCTGGAGCAATAGCCTGCTGAGTAGGCAGCAGACATCAAGTTCTCTAGAGACGGATTGTCACCAATTGTCTTTCACTACCAAAGCTAAGTGCATTCCAAGAACAATATATGAGCCAGGTCCCACAACCACTGGACATAAGAAATATTTCATATTAGCCAGAAGATTTTTTTTGTGGTACTTATCTATCTCAATAAGTTATTTGCATTTGCGTGGTACTTGGCTCATTTACTCAGAGCTTCACAACTCTTGGCAACACACCACTTCTGATACATTGTAATTTCAGGGTTAAGTACTTCTTTACTGTTTTTGCATTTATTCTACCTGGTAAGTTTGAAACCTGCTAGATCTGCACTTATTTTGGAATATTTTTTGTAATCTATATTTGAAAGTTTTGGTTTATACTCTAGTGGGAGTAAAAAGGAACCAAATCTTTTTCTGAGCTTGTGATTGCTAGACGAACCTGAGAATATTCTTTCCTGCTATTGGCCAGAGGGAAGTTTGGATTATTTGATATTTCTCTACCTCTATAAGTTAGTCATATTTGCACATGTACTTAAAAAACTAATCTTTTAATCCCTTGATTACTTTGTACTCTGCTGTAGCTTGATACACTCCTGGTTTGTATGCAGAGGAACATTGATCTTTGTGTTCAGATATGGGTTATCACTTTGTACTCATAGAGCATCCCAGTAAACAGTTCTAAGAGTCATTGGTACCATTCTTCTCTGGTGCCAATGCAAATAAACATCTGGAACCATGGAGCTGCACTTTCCATCTGTCTTTGTAGCCATCTTTATGGAAATGGTCCTCCTGAGACAAACCTCATGTCAATTTATAGGTCAGTTTATAACTGAGTACTCTCACTCTATAGCCAGAGCAAAGCAATTAACAAAGAGATGCAAGTAAATCAGGTTTACTGTCATTTCCTGACATATGCAGTATAGTCTACAGGTCAAGCAAAAGGAAACAGTGGCCAGCTTAGTAAAGGGTCCTACTATTTCACAGAGCAGGCATGTATTTAACTGATTAAAGTTAATAAATGGCAAGGTTCTTCATAATAGCTATGCTTAGATGAAATCATGACAAAGTCTCAGTAAACATGTATGTAGATGCAGTGACTGCAGGCAATGAAACCTCCAGCAAATATATATATATATATATATAGATCAATTTATGAGTGCACTCACTCTATAGCTAGAACAAAACAATTAATAAAGAGATGCAAGTAAACCAGATTTATTGTCATTTCCTGAAACTAAATACCTGACATATGCAATATAATCTACTGGTCAAGCAAAAGGAAACAGTGACAAACTTAGTAAGGGGGTGCTACTGTTTCACAGAGCAGGCATGTATTTAACTGATTAATGTTAATATGTGGCAAGGTTCTTCATGATAACTATGCTTACATAAAACAATGACAGAGTCTCAGTAAACGTGTATGTAGATGTAGTGACCCCAGGTTGTGAAATGAAAAAAGTCAGTTTATAGGTCACTTTATAACTGAGTGTAATCACTCTATAGCCAGAACAAAGCAATTAACAAAGAGATGCAAGTAAACCAGGTTTGCTGTCATTTTTTGACACTAAATACCTGACATATGCAGTATAGTCTACTGGTCAAGCAAAAGGAAACAGTGGCCAGCTTAGTAAGGTGTCCTACTATTTCACAGAGCAGGCATGTATTTAAAAAGTTAATATGCAGCAAGCTTCTTCAAGATAACTATGCTAACATGAAACAATGACAAATTCTAAGCAAACTTATATGTAGATGTAGTGACCACAGGTATTGAAACAATGACAAAGTCTCAGTAAACTTGTATGTAGATGTAGTGACAGCAGGTTAGAAACAATGACAAAGTCTTAGTAAACTTGTACGTAGATGTAATGACCACAGGCTATAATGAATCAATGACAAAGTCTTAATAAACTTGTATGGAGATGTAGTGACCACATGTTATTAAAGAATGACAACGTCTCAGTACACTTGTATGTAGATGTAGTGACCACAGGTTATGAAACAATGATAAAGTCTCAGTAAACTTGTATGTAGATGTAGTGGCAGCAGGTTAGAAACAATGACAAAGTCTTAGTAAACTTGTATGTAGATGTAATGACCACAGGCTATAATGAATCAATGACAAAGTCTTAATAAACTTGTATGGAGATGTAGTGACCACAGGTTATTAAAGAATGACAAAGTCTCAGTAAACCTGTATGTAAATGTAGTGACCACAGGTTATGAAACAATGCAAAGTCTCAGAAAACTTGTATGGAGATGTAGTGGCCATAGGATCTGCTCTATGAAGGAAGTTAGTGGCTGAGTAATGATACCACTATTATGCCTCTATAAATATTGTTTAGGTACTGAGATTGACCAAACATTTTCAGATGATGAAAATAACCCTACTGCAATGGTCCACTGCTTACTATGATCCATCACCTCGAATGTTGGTCAAGCACAGGGTAGGCTAGTGATAGCAATAGCTTTGGCCATAAGGTTCACTCAAGGCAAAGCTTCCTCTACCAGTAAAGTTCAGTGAGACACCACTTTATTGTAACCATAAATAGGCAATTTTTTTACCTTAGCATATCTGAGAAGTATAGTAAACATCTTGTGATCCTCTAGGATAACATGAAGCCCAAAGGATCTTATGTACCAGTCTATCCTATTTCTTTTATATAGTGTAATTTGTAGAATCTATAAAATGTAAAGCAACTTGGGTATAAGTAGTTTTGCTGAGTTTTTTTCTCTTAATGTATTTTGCAGTATCTGTTGCATGTAGTGTAGCTTCAGGTTTCTTTCAGTACCTAAATATTTAAAAGAAGAAAGTTTCAGAATAAAACTAAAATTGTCCTCGAAGCTCAGGAGGTTGAGAAGATTGGCAGACATAAAAATTGAGTAGAAAACACTGATTTTATATCCTGAATAGTTTTGCCAATTTTGTCGAACTTTCCAATGTGGGATTAATAATGAGTTAGGGTATTTAAGAAAAATTAGTTGGTCATATGTGAAAAGCACAGCTCCATCAGTAACAGAACTGTTGCATTATGCATATGTTCTGAGGAAAGAACATTTCTAAGGTAATTTGCCAAAATGAACAAAAGTGAACTAAATGGCACCCTTGCATAACTTCTTTGGTTATACTCAGTGGCCATAACAAATATATCCCTATCTTAATAGTGACAAAATCACCTTGGTGGGCTTTTTTGAGGGCTATAATAAACTCTTGAGGGAAGTGGAAGTTTGCTGGGATGCAGAAAAGATTAGTTGAGTAAACATTGTCAGCATCAACTGATATAAGGGCCTCTGATATTTTAAGTACCCACACTTTTTATAACCAATTTTCTACTTTCCAAACATTATACCATGAGGCACTTTTTTAGCAAATCCAGCCTATTCTGAATAGTCCAGATGCATATATATATATATATATATATATATATATATATATATATATATATATATATATATATATATATATATATATATATATATATATATATATATATATATATATATATATATATATATATATATATATATATATATATATATATATATATATATATATATTTATATACATTCAGATATACAGTATAGCAAAGAGATCAGGGGCGTCTCATGGTACTGGATTGTTGGGCTGCAGCCCCAGCAACTTTCTCATCGAAAAAAAGAAAAACTTTAATTACTAATTTTTACATACTAGTAGCAGTTCAAACTGTGAACTAGTGTGTATAGCTGAAGCTGAGATGTTAAGAGGAACTCAGAGCAGAGCGCATGTCTGCTTGAATTCTGATTAAAAAAATATATATCTTTTTGTTGTCGGACTGTTTCTAAAACAGTCCAGATTGGGAAGACTGCAGGCATCAACAAAGACGCCTAGTAGTCATTTCAGTTTTAATCGCAGGAAACAGGAAGCTGATGGGACTCAGTCAGCAGACTGTCACGTAATCTGAGTATGTGATGCTGCTGCTGCTTAGTCCTGTTACTCTTGCATTCTCTTCTTGAGCTTTAACATAGTTAAGTTGAGAGGTAGAGAGAAAGAGAGTAGAGAAACAAGCAGAAAAAAAAAGATCAGATTTAATCTTACAACGCAGAGGACGTTTAAAGTTAGCCAAGGAAGGCAATTTTTAAATTAAGCCCCCCCCCCTCCAAAAAAAAAAAGAATGATAATTAAGTGAGTTCTCAATTTTTTTTTTTTCCTGTCAGGGTCAACCAGATACTTTCTGTGTTTATTTTTTTTTCCTGGCAGGTAGACCAGATAATTTCTGTGTTTATTTTTTTCCTGGAAAGGTAGACTAGATCATTTCTGTATTTAATTATTTCCTGGCAGGGTCGACCAGATAGTTGTTAATTGGTGCAGTAGAGGATTATAATTTTTTTCTTACATCCTATGCCCGGAGGCTGGCAGGGTCAACCAGATAGTAGAAGGCTGAATCTGCAGTGAGCTGGCTGCTTTGAGGGCTGTTTGTGATGTTTTTATAACAATATTCTGGCATGGTCAACCAGATACTAGTAGGTGGTCTATGTGTTCTGAGGGTTGTTGATGACTTTCTGTTTTTTTTAATATAATATATTTTTGCAGGGTTAGTTAAGATACATTAGGATGGTTTGTCAATGTTTTGTTGTTGAAACAAACTACTCTTGCATGAGTAAAGTGTGTATGGGTGAACTAAAATAAGATTACATGCAAGTTCTTGGCTATGTGATGTGAAAGAAATACAGTAATGTAACCATGGTTTTCTATTTTCATTATTTTAAACCTTCTAGGCTCAAACCAGATTCTCTGGGTAGGCAGTCGGGATGGGGGCAATGCCTATGTGAGAATGGAATGATGAGTTCTGGCATGCATTGCAAGAGTAATGAGCATTTGAGTGAAGTAGGATGAACCACAAACTCTGGATTCTGAGTATTGTTTATGTGAAAAAAAAGAATACTTATCTTAATGACAGTGTCGTCTTTTTTGTTGTTGTTTTTATTTTTGTTTCTAACCTCAGATACTGTAGGCAATGGAGATTGGGGATATGTGTGAATGAAACAACTATCCATGTTGTTTACTGTAGTTGTAATTCCAGCTTTGCAAAATTGTAATACTTTAGCAAGTTTATGAGCAATTCTTTTTTTTCTTAAAGTGCTTTACTGAAGAAATTAAAAAAAATGATAAGATTTACTAAAATTTGACATTAATGTAATATACAAGTTAGATAATTCTTATAATTAAAAGAAAAAACTAGAATATAACTAGTTGTAATACGTATAGTAGGCCTGTTCATGTATGTACTGAATGTTTATTTAAAAATATGCTGAAAAGTTGTTATTTATTTATTTATTTTTTTTACTAAAGCTGGTTGCAGAAACTGGGGTAAACAAAAGTAAACAAAAATGAAATATGTATTGCTGGCACACATAAGCTGTGACTAATGTTTCTGTCAACAAAATGAAAATAATGCAAGTATGCAACCCTACTGTTACTTTTATTTCTACTTTAATTCTGACAGAGTAAAAAGAAGCTACTTTAGTTAGGTAATGGGGGGTGTTTGTGAATGAAATTAGTTGACCTGTGTTGCTGTTTACTGTTGTAATTGTGGCTTTGCAAGATTAACATGTATCTAGGTAAAATCAGCTTTCATACAACCTCCTCTGACACAAGACTGTAGAACCAAAAAAAAGCACAGCACAGCAACTGAAGGAATACAACCTTTAATGACCAAGTTTAGCACTTTCTTCCCACTTCATAGGGAATTCCTCAGAACAATCTGTTCACCCCCACCCAGCCTTTAAATAACACATCATTTAATCAATCAACCAATTAATTATACAAAGATGCGTAAATTCAATAAAACAGCATTAAAAACATACATTAAAAATGTATTTGTAACAAATACATATATATGTGATAAACCATAAAAAATGTATTTTATCCTAAAATATTTTTCAATTTTAAAACACATGAAATAGCAGTGGCCTCATTAATACTCAGGTACTTAGTTGCGTTTAAATGCAACTGCCATTTTATTTCACTTAAGTCTAAATGTATATGCAAACTTCTTCCCTGGGAATCCTTAATAATTTGTTGGATTACCAAGAACTTAAATTCATGGTCAGTGTATTCTCTGATATGTCTACATAATGCGTTGGTCATCCTGCCATGTCTAATGTCCAGTAGGTGTTCTGCAATTCTGTTCTTAAAATACCTACTAGTTTTCCCTACATAAAATATGGGACATTGTTGACACTTCCCTACATATACCACATTAAGACTACAACAATTATAATGCCCATTAATAAAGATAGGTGTACCATGACTTTTTTGGTTCAGCTTTCATACAAGCCTATGACTACTGTTTCTGTGCAACAGTGTAAATGAATGCAATCATTGCTATTTTCGTCTTAATCCTAGCAGGGTCAAAGCTGATACTTTAGGTTGACAATTGATATGATGGCTGTCTGTAGAGGAAATGTCTGGCACTGTAGCTTTGATGTAATAATTCTAGCTTTGGAGGACTAATGTGCAATTAATGAAACAAAACAGAATGCAAACTCTGACTATTTGCATGCATCAATTCAATACAGTAATGAAAACATTATTGCTAATGCTGGCGAGGCAACAGGTATATGGGGAGGGATGTTTGTAAATAAAATGAGTGGTCTTACTATTTACTGTTATAACTCTGCCTTTGCAAGACTGCTGTGCATTTGGGTGTAGTGAGATGGAATGAATACAAGTGCTGACCTTTGACTAATGTTTATGAGAAAGCAATATGGTAATGTAACTGTTGTTTTTTTTTCATTTTTTTTTTACTTTGTAGGTTCAAACTAGGTACTTTGGGTAGGCAATTGGGATGGGGGGCTACGTCAGTGTGAAAATGAAATGACTGGCCCTGCTATTTACTGTTGTAATTCTAGCTTTGCAAGACTAATGTGCTTTGGGGGGATTAGTATACAGGCTGTGACTACTGTCTCAGCGCAACAAAAAATAACCTAACACCTCAATAACTCTGAAATGTGATTTAGTCTAGTATTGGTTGGCAAACTATTCAGTCTATGCAATAGTGACTAAACTCTTATTCTATGTAAATTAGTAAGCGTGGTCAGGCTTAATCCCACTGTAATGTAGCCCTGCCCCTTCTAATTGGGCCATAACCCTTTCTAGTTGGCCCACACATTCAGCTGTCTCCTGCAACCCCCTTTGATTTGAAGTTACCAGCCACCACTGAAGGAGACTGGCCTATAGACAGATGAATCCTGTGGAATATATTGGGTTTTAATAGGCTTAGTATTAAAGAGTTTTTCCCTGATGAAGGTAGAGTCCCTCCCTCTGGGGTAGAAAATCAAGCTTTCACAAGAGACTTATGGCTAAGGGTAGGGTGACCTTACAGTCCTAGCACAGAAGTCCATTTAAACTCAAAGATTTATTAGCTTTCAATCTTTTAATGGGTTGTAAAACCTCTTGCTTAGTGAATGGCTGCAAGAGTGAATGCACTTGATCAGGAGTTAGTGTTGGAAGAGAAATGATGGGGAGCAGAGTTTTGCAATGGTTTGAAGCATCACA